>NC_086452.1:306373456-306673456 GCF_028390025.1 Pseudophryne corroboree | reverse complement strand
TAAACTAAGGTGAGATACATACCAGCTCACACCACTAACATGCCGTACAACATGGCATTCAACAACAACGCATGCAACGGCATGAACAACAACAGTCACTGAGTGACTAAACTCAATGCAACATGAGCGTAACTATAAGCAAACTGCAGATACAGCCCGCACTGGGACGGGCGCCCAGCATCCTCTAAGGACTAAGAGAAAAGGATTTACCGGTAGGTATTAAAATCCTATTTTCTCATACGTCCTAGAGGATGCTGGGGATGCTTCAAGAACCATGGGGTTTATACCAAAGCTCTAGAACGGGCGGGAGAGTGCAGATGACTCTGCAGCACCAATTGACCAAACAAGAGGTCCTCCTCAGCCATGGTATCAAACTTGTAAACTTCGCAAAGGTGTTTGAACCCGACCAAGTAGCAGCTCTGCAAAGTTGTAACGCTGAGACTCCCCGGGCAGCCGCCCAGGATGAGCCCACCTTCCTGGTAGAATGGGCTTTCACCGATTTCGGTAATGGCAATCCTGCCGTAGAATGAGCCTGCTGAATCGTATTACAAATCCAGCGCGCAGTAGTCTACTTAGAAGCAGGAGACCCAATCTTGTTGGGAGCCCACAGGACAAACAGGCACCACAGTTGGCTGGTTAACATGAAATGATGAAACCACTTTTGGCAGAAATTGCTGATGAGTTCTCAACTCCGCTCTATCAGCATGGAAAATCAAATAGGGGCTTTTGTGAGACAAAGCCGCCAACTCAGACACTCGCCTTGCAGACGCCAAGGTCAACAACATGACCACTTTCCAAGTAAGGATTTTTAACTCAAACCAATGTGATTGCAAGAATTGCAACACCACATTAAGGTCCCATGGTGCCACTGGGGACACAAAGGGAGGTTGGATGTGCAGCACGCCTCTTACGAAGGTCTGAACTTCTGGAAGGGAGGCCAATTCTTTTTGAAAAAAGATAGCTATGGCCGAAATCTGTACTTTAATAGAGCCTAACTTTAGGCCCGCATCCACACCTGCTTGTAGGAAATGGAGCAACCGCCTCAGGTGAAATTCTTCTGTTGGAGCCTTCTTGGATTCACACCAAGACACATATTTTCTCCAAATACGGTGGTAATGCTTTGCTGTTACTACTTTCCTAGCCTGAAGAAGTGTAGGAATGACTTCACTGGGTATAACCTTTCGGGCTAGGATTTGGCGCTCAACCGCCACGCCGTCAAACGCAGCCGCAGTAAGTCCTGATACACGCACGGCCCCTGTTGTAACAGGTCCTCGCGAAGAGGAAGAGGCCAGGGATCTTCTATGAGCAGCTCCTGAAGATCTGGATACCAGGTCCTTTTTGGCCAATCTGGAACAATGAGGATCTCCTGAACCCTTGTTCTTCTTATAATTTGTATCACCTTTGGAATGAGTGGAAGTGGAGGGAACACATAGACCGACTGAAACACCCACGGTGTCACTAGGGCATCCACCGCTATCGCCTGAGGGTCCCTTGACCTGGAACAATATTTCTGAAGTTTCTTGTTGAGGTGGGACGCCATCATGTCCACTTGTGGAACTCCCCAAACGATTTGTCACTTCTGCAAAGACCTCTTGATGAAGACCCCGCTCTCCTGGATGGAGATCGTGTCTGCTTCCCAGTTGTCCACTCCTGGAATGAAGACCGCTGCCAGCGCGCTGGCATGTCTTTCCGCCCAGCAAAGAATCTTCGTGGCCTCTGCCATCGCCGCTCTGCTTTTTGTTCCGCCTTGGCGGTTTATGTACGCCACTGCTGTCACGTTGTCTGACTGAATCAAGATCGGCAGACCTCGAAGAAGATGTTCTGCTTGCAGTATGCCGTTGTGGATGGCTCTTAATTCCAGAATGTTTGTGTAGACAAGCTTCCTGACTTGACCACTTTCCCTGAAAGTTTCTTCCCTGTGTGATTGCTCCCCAGCCTCGGAGGCTTGCATCCGTGGTCACTAGGATCCAATCCTGAATCCCGAACCTGCGTCCCTCCAGAAGGTGAGAACTGTGCAGCCACCACAGAAGGGAAATTCTGGTCCTGGGAGATAGAATTATTTTCCGGTGCATGTCCAGGTGAGACCCGGACCACTGGTCCAGCAGGTTCCACTGAAACACCCTGGCATGGAACCTGCCATACGGAATGGCCTCGTAGGCCGCCACCATCTTCCCCAGCAACCGAGTGCAGTGAAGAACTGACACCCTTGCCAGTTTCAGAATCTGTTTTACCATGTTCTGTATTTCCAAAGCCTTTTCCACTGGAAGAAAAACTCTCTGTAATTTTGTATCCAGAATCATAACCAGGAACGACAGCCATGTCGTTGGATCCAACTGGTTTTGGCAGATTTAGGAGCCAACCGTGTTGTTGCAGAATCGTCAGTGAAAGGGCAACATTCTTCAACAATTGCTCCTTTGACCTCGCCTTTATGAGGAGATCGTCCAAGTACGGGATAATTGTGATTCCCTGCTTGCGCAGGAGAACCATCATTTCCCCCATTACTTTGGTGAAAATCCTCGGAGCCGTGGACAGACCAAATGGCAACGTCTGAAATTGGTAATGACAATCCTGCACAGCAAACCTCGGGTAAGCCTGATGTGGAGGATATATGGGGACATGTAAGTAGGCATCTTTTATGTTGACCGACACTATAAAATCCCCCTCCTCCAGACTGCTCGTAGGGACTCCAACTTGAATTTGTTTAGAAAGAAAATTTTAGGTTTAGAATCGTTCTGACTGAGCCATCCGGCTTCAGGACCACGAACAGGCTCAAATAAAACCCTTCCCCCTGCTGAGACGGGTGACCGTGACAATTACAAGATTTTGACACAACTTTAGTATCACAGCGCTTACTATCTCTGTACGGAAGAGAAGCTGGTAAGGCAGATTTGAAAAATCGGTGAGGGGGCACGTCTTGAAACTCTAACTTGTACCCTTGGGATACATTATCTACTATCCAAGGATACAGGTCCGAGTGCACCCAGACCTGACTGAAGAGCTTGAGACGTGCCCCCACTGGTGCGGACTCCCGCAACGGAGCCCCAGAGTCATGCGGTGGATTTGGTAGAAGCCGGAGAGGACTTCTGCTCCTGGGAACTTGCCACAGCCTGTGAGCTTTTTCCTCTTCCTCTACCCCTCTCAGCAAGGAGGAGGACCCACGTCCTTTTTTGAATTTGTTGAGCCGAAAGGACTGCATCTGATAGTGAGGCGATTTCTTTTATAAGGTAAAAAAGACGACTTACCCGCTGTAGCCGTAGAGACCAGGTCAGTGAGTCCGTCACCAAACAAGACCTTACGGTTAAACTGTAAAGACTCCATCGCCTTCTTAGAATCCGCATCAGCATTCCATTGATGAATCCACAATGCTCTCCTAGCAGAGACTGCCATGACATTGGCCCTTGATCCCAAAAGGCCAATATCCCTTACTGCTTCTTTTAAATACGCTGCAGCGTCCTTGATATGACCCAAGGTCAAAAGCACACTATCCCTGTCTAGGGAATCTACCTCCGATGACAAGTTATCTGCCCACTTTTCAATAGCGCTACTCACCCATGCCGCAGCAACAGCGGGTCTGAGTAGCGACCCTGTAGTGACATAAATGGACTTCAGGGTATTTTCCTGCTTACGATCCGCAGGATCCTTCAGGGCTGCCGTGTCAGGGGACGGAAGCGCTACCTTTTTGGATAAACGCGACAAAGCTATCTACCGTGGGGATTGACTCCCAGCTGTCCCTGTCCCCAGAGGGAAACGGATAAGCCATTGGAATTCTTTTGGGAACGTACCTTTTTGTCGGGATTTTCCCAAGCTTTTTCAAAAAGTGCATTCAGTTCATGAGAGAGAGGAAAAGTTACCGTAGGTTTCTTGCCTTTAAACATACAGACCCTCGTATCAGGAACAGCAGGGTCCTCAGTGATATGTAAAACGTCTTTTATCGCCACAATCATGTACTGAATACTCTTAGCCAGTTTTGGATGTAATCTGGCATCACTATAGTCGACACTGGAATCAGAATCCGTGTCTGTATCCGTATCTGCTATTTGGGCAAATGCACCTTTCTGCGACCCCAAAGGGGTCTGGACATGTGACAAAGCATCCTCCATGGATTTCCTCCATGACTGGTTCTTAGACTCAGATTTATCAAACCTCTTAGTCAACTTAGTCACATTCGTATTTAAAACACTCAGCAAATTGACCTAATCATCCGTCGGCGATGCCGACACTGTCGCTCTCACAGAACTGTCAGTTCCCAAGCCAGCCTCCTCCTGGGAAGAGCATTCAGCCTCAGACATGTCGACACACACACGTACCAACAGCCACAAACACACTGCGCTATAGGGGACAGACCCACAGCAGAGCCTGTTAGAGAGACAGAGAGATTCTGCCAGCTCACACCCAGCGCCTATCCCGGTTCTGAAGTCGGCAATAATACTGCCCAGACCTGCTAGCGCTTTTATCAATATATATAATTCACCAATTATGAGTGCCCCCCCCCCCCCCCCCCCCCCCCTGTTTTGCACCCTGTTACTTGCACAGCAGTGTGGAGGATCAGGGCCAGCGTCTCTGCAGCCTTCTGTGAAGAGAAAAAAGGGCGCTGGTGAGAACTATGCGGCTAAGCCCCGCCCCCGACATGGTGCGCTTAGGTCCCGCTCAAAAATCTTTATACTGGCGAGGGTCCCTAACAAATGCCTGCGGCACTGTTATACTGCTTGCCAGTGTATTTGCGGCCCCCCCATGCTGCCCAGGGCGCCCCCTGCACCCTGTAGTGCCGTGAATTGTGTGGAAGCATGGTGTGCAGCGCGGCCGCTGCGTGGCACCTCAAGCCGTCTTCTGATCTTCTCATACTCGCCCGGCTTCTATCTTCAGGCTTTGTGAGGGGGGTGTCGGCGCGGCTCCGGGAACAAGCAGCTAGGCGTACCATAGTGATTGAACCCTCTGGAGCTAATGGTGTCCAGTAGCCTAAGAAGCAGAGCCCTTAAACTCTAAAGAAGTAGGTCTGCTTCTCTCCCCTCACTCCCACGCTGCAGGGAGCCTGTAGCCAGCAGGTCTCCCTGAAAATAAAAAACCTAAATAAAGTATTTTTCTGAGAAACTCAGGAGAGCTCCTCAGTGTGCCTCCAGTCTCGCTGGGCACAGAATCTAACTGGAGTCTGGAGGAGGGGCATAGAGGGAGGAGCCAGTTCACACCCATTCAAAGTCTTACAGTGTGCCCATGTCTCCTGTGGATCCCATCTATACCCCATGGTTCTTGAAGCATCCCCAGCATCCTCTAGGACGTATGAGAAATCCCATATAGCATTTGGCTTCTGGGCTAATTAGATAGCCCTGGGTGATCAATTAGCCTGGGGTAATCTGCCGCAGCTAATTGAATTCTGCCCTAAATATGTGTGTTTGGGGTTGCGGTTAACATACTGGCTGTCAGCATCCCAGCGTCAAAATACCAACAGCCGACAATGCCGAAAGCCGGCATACAGACGCAACAGGGCTATTCCCACTCGTGGGTGTCAGTTTAAATTCCTGTCTAAGGCCCCCTACATCAGCAATAACCAAAAGCAATTTGAGAGTTTTTCTCCCCAGCTTTAAAGATTCCCCAATCCACGAATTTGCACCCACACATTGCAGATATTTTTTTTAGTGATTTGCAGAATATTTTCAGCAAATACAGATATGCCAACTTCCCGAAGAGTTAATGGTTCTCTACTCCACTGATAGGACACTGAGCCCACGAGGCGCGCTCACTCCGGGCCCTCACCCCCTAACAAAGCCAGAAGAAAGAAGAGTGGTGAGTACAGCGTCGGCGACCCGCTAACCGGGTATGGCGGCACAAGGGTGGGAGCGCAGCGCTGACAAGGCTGCGCTCCGGGAAGGCTCAGCAGCATATACACATGCAGCGCTTGAGGTGCGCATGAGCCAGCGCATTACACCCTAAACTGGTCACCTAGTTTACAGGGGCTAATCCCGCTGTTGACACACACAAATCCTCAGGCCAGTATAAATAAGTGCGGGAAGCCGCACGCCATTACAGGAGGCGGGGCTTCCTCTCAGAGCGGATCCAGTACTCACCAGCGCCATTTTCTTCCTGCAGATCATAGGTACAAGGCGCTGCCCTCCACATAACTCCAGCTATACCTCTGCGGTACCATGGTGTTATAGACGGGGGGGAGTGTGATGATGATACTAATTATCCTATTAAGGTTAGTCAGCGCCGGCTTTTATCATAATAACTGCCTACAGGGGCGCTGTGTGGCTGGCTCCTTATACTCTGTGTCTCCATGAAGGTACTCTGGGGAAAGAGTGTCTGACATTTTCCTGGGTGTGTGTATATCCCGCATTACCATGTCCAAGGACTCTGTGTCCTGTGCTGAAGAGTGTTTATCTTCTCCTGAGGAGTCTATTCCATGTACTCAGGACTGCAATATACTATCTCAGCCTTCTGAATCCGAACCCCCATGGGTGGATTCTTTAAGGGGAATGATATCCCAGATCTCAACTAGGATGTCGCATACTGAAAGGGAGACGCGTTTTTTGAGAAAATCTGTGGAGGGCTTGTCGTATTCAGCACCCACTACTTCATCTAAAAACCCACCGCCATACCCGCAAAAACGTACACCTGCCCAGATAATGCAAGCGGACACTGATACCGACTGATACAGGGGACGGTGATGGGGATATGCAGGGGGGGGGGGATGCATTGCTCGCTAAGGGGATGCATCGCTCGTTAAGGGGGTGCAATTAATGATTGAAGCAATTAGGGATGTTTTACATATTTCTGAGAAGGTACCTGAGCAAGAAGAGGAATCTTATTTTACAGTAAATAAGAAATCCTCCCTTACCTTCCCTGCTTCTAACGAGTTAAACTCCTTGTTTGAAAAATCCTGGGAAAACCCAGAGAAAAAATTCCAGATCCCTAAAAGACTTCTCGTTGCTTTCCTTTTCTCTGAAGAGGACAGAAAAAAGTGGGAAAACCCACCTATAGTAGACTCTTCCATATCTAGATTGTCTAAAAAGGTGGTTTTACCTGTCCCTGGTTCAACTGCCTTAAAGGAGCTGGCTGACCGCAAGATTGAGACTACGCTCAAGTCACTGTACACTGCTACAGGCGTGTCTTTAAGGCCCACTATTGCTTGTGCATGGATTCCTAAAGTCATCGTAAAGTGGTCAGGCACATTACTTGAGGAATTAGATACTATGGATAGGAGTGACATTGACTTGTTTTTACATCACATACAGGATTCTGCAGGTTTCATGGTGGAGGCCATGAAGGATATTGGCCTGCTTAATGCATGGGCTACTTCCATGACCGTGTCAGCGCGCAGAGGACTCTGGCTACGCCAATGGCCTGCAGATGCAGAATCCAGGAAAAGTGTGGAGAACCTGCCCTTCACAGGTCAGGCACTATTTGGGGATGCATTGGATGCGTGGATTTCCAAGGCGACTGCGGGTACACCGACATTTCTTCCCTCTGCACCAAAACCGGCTAGGAAATCTTATCCTACGCCTACACTTCAGTCCTTTCGGACCGCAAAATTTTAAAAATCCAAACCCCTGCCCCCTCCACCACCTTCTTTAGAGGAGGTTGGGGAAAATACAGAAAACCTGCACCAGCTGGGCTCTGCTTCCTCCAAATCTTCGGCATGACGGTGGACCTCCCAGCCTGGAGATCGGACAGGTGGGAGTGAGACTAAAAGATTTCAGTCACGTCTGGGTGTCATCGTGCCATGACCCCTAGGTGACAGATATTGTTGCCCAGGGGTAAAGACTGGATTTTCAGGAACTCCCACCTCACAGATTCTTCAAATCAGGCTTACCATTTTTGCTGACAAAAAGTGCTATCCTGCAGGAAGCCATTCAAAAGTTGGTATGAACAAATGTCATTGTTCCAGTTCCTCACCTAAAAAAAAACAAGGGTTATTACTCAAACCTGTTTTTGGTACCGAAACTGGGTGGTTCGGTGAGGCCTATATTGAACCTGAAGTCATTGAACCTCTACTTACGGTTGTTTCAATTCAAAATGGAGTCTCTGAGAGCGGTGATCTCAGGTCTGGAAGAGGGGGAATTCCTGGTATCCCTGGATATCAGATGCGTACCTTCACATTCCGATCTGGCCGCCTCACCAGGCCTCTCTGCGGTTTGCACTACAGGACTGTCGCTATCAGTTTCAGACATTACCATTTGGCCTCTCCACAGCACCAAGGGTGTTCACCAAGGTCATGGCAGAGGTGATGTACCTTCTCCGCAAACAGTGAGTGAACATAATTCCATATCTATACAATCTGCTGATAAAGGCATCTTCCAGGGAGGAACTGTTGCAGAGTATTGCTCTGTCAACTCAACTACTCCAGAATCATGGGTGTATCCTGAACCTTACGAAGTCACATTTGGAGCGGACAAGGAGACTGCCCTTCTTAGGGATGATACTCGACACGGAGGTGCAGAGGGTGTTTCTGCCAGTGGAGAAAGCGGTGGTGATCCAATCAATGGTCCGGGATGTCCTGAAGCCAGCCCGAGTATCTGTTTATCAGTGCATTAACCTTCTTTGAAGATGGTGGCCTCCTACGAGGCTCAACAGTACGGAAGTTTCCATGCACAGTTCTTCCAGCTGGATCTCCTGGACAAGTGGTCGGGATCACATCTTCACATGCACCAACGGAGACGCCTGTCGCCGAAAGCCAGGATCTTACTCTTATGGTGGTAGCAAATTTCTCACCTGCTCGAGGGCAGCAGGTTCGGGTTTCAGTACTGGATTCTTCTAACCACGGATGCAAGTCACCAGGGGGGAAAACTTCCAAGGAAGGTGGTCAAGTCAGGAATCTGTCCTTCGAATAAACGTTCTATATCTAAGGGCCAATATACAAAGGCCTTTTACAAGCGGCACATCTTCTGCAAGATTGTGCCATTCAGGTTCAGTCCGACAACGTCACAGCGGTGTCCTACATAAACAGGACGAAGAGCAGAGCCGCAATGTCAGAGGTAACGAGAATCCTCCTCTGGGCGGAAAGGCACGCGTTGGCGGCGGTCTTCATTCTGGTAGTGGACAACTGGGAAGCAGACTTCCTCAGCAGACACGATCTCTATCCAGGAGAATGGGGCCTCCACCCGGAGGTATTCGCAGAGGTAACAAGGCGGTGGTGTGTACCTCACATAGACATGATGGCCTCCCGCCTCAACAAGAAGCTTCGGAGGTACTGTTCCAGGTCAAGAGACCCACAAGTAGTGGCGGTAGACGCCCTGGTAACTCCGTGGATGTTCCAGTCAGTGTATGTGTTCCCTCCACTTCCACTCATCCCAAGGATTCTCAGACTGATAAAAAGAACAAGAGTTCAGGCAATCCTCATTGCTCCGGACTTGCCAAGACGGGCTTGGTACGCGGATCTTCCGGAATTACTGCTGGAGGACCCAAGGCCTCTTCGTGAGGACCTTCTACAACAAGGGTCGTTCGCCTATCAAGACTTACCACGGCTACGTTTGATGGCGTGGAGGTTGAACGTCAAATTTTAGCGCATTCCGAACAAGGTCATTCCTACTCTGATCCAAGCTAGGAAGGTGGTAACGTCTAAGCATTACCATCGGATTTGGAAGAAATACATGTCTTGGTGTGAATCCAAGAAGTTTCCAACGGTGGAGTTTCAACTAGGACGTTTTCTCATCTCTTTGCAAGCAGGTGTGGATGTGGGCTTACGCTTGGGATCCATTAAGGTCCAGATTTCAGCCTTGTTCATTTTCTCCCAGAAACAATTGGCTGCTCTTCCTGAGGTTCAGACTTTCTTGGAAGGAGTTCTCCACATCTAACCACCCTTTGTGGGATCTTAATGTGGTGCTGCAGTTCCTGCAATCGGATTGGTTCGAACCTTTACAGGAGGTAGACTTAAAGTTTCTTACTTGGAAGGCGGTCACTATGTTGGCATTGGCATCTGCTCGACGTGTGTCAGAATTGGGGGCATTGTCACACAAGAGCCCCTACTTGATTTTCTATGAGGATAGAGCTGAGCTCGGAACGCATCAGCAGCTTCTTCCAAAGGTTTTATCAGCTTTTCATATTAACCAACCTATTGTGGTGCCAGTGGCTACTGACACCTCGATTACCTCAAAGTGCTTGGATGTTGTATGGGCTTTGAAAATGTATGTGAAACAAACTGGTCATCACAGGAAGTCGGACGCACTCTTTGTCCTTTTACGATCCCAACAAGATTGGGTGTCCTGCTCTAAGCAGACCATTTCTCGCTGGATCAGACTTACTGTCCAGCATGCTTATTCTACGGCAGGATTGCAGATTACAAAATCTGTTCAGGCCCACTCTACCCGTAAAGTGGGTTCTTCCTGGGCAGCTGCCCGGGGTGTCTCAGCTCTTCAGCTTTGCCGAGCGGCTACTTGGTTAGGATTGAACACGTTTGCTAAGTTTTACAAGTTCGATACTTTGGCCTCTGAGGACCTCAAGTTTGGTCAATCAGTTCTGCAGGAACCTCAGCACTCTCCCTCCCGTACTGGGAGCTTTGGTACATCCCCATGGTACTAAATTGGACCCCAGCATCCTCTAGGACGTAAGAGAAAATAGGATTTGAATTACCTCCCGGTAAATCCTTTTCTCGTAGTCCGTAGAGGATGCTGGGCGCCCGCACAGTGCTTCATATTCCTGCTTTGTTACTTGGTTAAGTATTGTTGGTTCAGTCGTTGCTGAATCGTTTCAAGTTGGTTAACTTGGCTCTCCTTTTGTTCTGTGTGAGCTGGTGTGAATCTCACCACTATCTGTGTATTACCTTCTCTCGAAGCATGTCCGTCTCCTCAGGCACAGTTTCTGGACTGAGTCTGGTAGGAGGGGCATAGAGGGAAGGGCCAGCCCACACTATTAAACTCTTAAAGTGCCAGTGGCTCCTAGTGGACCCGTCTATACCCCATGGTACTAAATAGGCATCCTCTACGGACTACGAGAAAAGGATTTACCGGTAGGTAATTAAAATCCTATTCACACACACACCTTTATCTAGTTAAGGTTTTCCGCCAACATATTGGTAACATTTAATGGTAATGTCTATCAAGTAGGAATATATATATATATAATATATATATATTTAAAACTTTTTTTTTTTTCCCCTATGCCTTGTCATTTACTTTTATACACTGTTTCTTATATCTAATTTAGCAAGCTTCAAGTTGTGCCTGCAACCTGCTTCCATTTTCACACCCATGTCGGATCTCCTGACATTTTTTTCCCCCATTCTTATTATTGTTGCTAGGCAGTTTTCTCCATCCCCTCCTTCTCTGTGCAGTCTATCTGCCGTGCTTCCTGATTGGTTTGCATAATGTGAGTCTCAAAAACCAATAGCAGGTTCTATGCAAATTGTACACTCATTCAGTTGACATCAGACAGGACTGCTATAGTTATTTGCCGGGAGAGCTGATCTTTGACGGCACCATGGCTGCAGGGGGCTCCCTTTCTGGTATGTGGTTTGTTTGTGTTTGGGATTTTTTGTTTATTTTATTTTTTTTGTTACATAGGTTTTTTGTTTTTGAATCTACATTTGAATCCTTTTTTTGCAGGGAGCTTTCAACAACATTAATGGCATGTAAATACTGCTTTTATTCTTGGCAATTGCTAAGGCCTATTTAGACGTCCGCTTAAAGGAACAGTAACACAAGTATATAATGTATACACTCGGATAATATTTTGTACAAATGAAAACCGGTCTAATTAGACTGGTTGGCGGTAAATGAGTTGCTTGCTTGAGGCTACCATGTATTAACTTATTTTTTTTAATTGGCATCTATAGCATAGTGATTGAAGCTTACATGTACTATATTGTATGCTTTCCATTGTACAAGGATTTGGTTTGAGTTCAAAATGGCTTGTTATAAGTGCTTTTTTCTAAACTTAATTTTTCTTTGTACCTTAAATATTTTTAGGTATATTACAGTTTTGCGGTTTCTGTTATGGGACTAAAATGTACCTCTCAGACACACCTTCACACTACTCAGGAATTCAAGTGCTGTTGATGCTACACCAATAGGATTGCTCAGCACTTTCAACACCAATACGGTTGAGCAAATGACTGGCAACGGGAGTAACAGGACACACAAGTTATTAAGCAGAAATATCTATTTGTTTCTGGTGACTTTACTTCTCTTAATTTTCATATGTAAATCCAAATTATGGGACTCAATAATAATTTACCTAGATGTCGTCGTTTCCAGCCATGTGTCCAACTTCCATCATAAACTTCTTTCAATTTCGTGGCCTAAATCTACATACATACATACATACATACATACATACATACATACATACATACATACTTTTGTGCCAGATATTTCTGATTTGTCTACACGTATAGAGTAAAGTTGGATACAAACAATTTGATTTTAACGGTCCTCACACCATCACTGCAGTTATCAAATCAAACGTTCAGTTCTCTAAAGTTATTGTAAATGTTATAATTTTGAGACCACATAGGTGCCAATATCACAAATGACTGACTAATCAGACATGTTTAGTCAGCAGTTAGCTTTCAAATCTCCAATCCTCACTGTATTTTATTGGCATACACTTAATGCATGGTTATGTGATGCAAGTGAATGCAAATGTGAAATAAATTTGACTTAATGAGAGTTTTGTACAGTATTCGAGTATTGGTGTCATTGGATTACAATAACCTATTTGGCTGAAACACAAAAAGGAGGGCCCAATGAGTAGCACTAGGGCACACACTGCTGGTAATCTTATGAATACTGTCCTTCACTTGCTCTTAAATACAATGGTATGCTGTAAATCACTGAAGTTTACAACCTAAATGATATTACTGATATTCTGTTGAACAGATGGAAATTGGTCAGGTGATTTGGGTTCAACAGACGACTATTGGGAGATTTGATATTGCACATGAGTTTTCCTTGTCCCTTAAAAGGGCTACAAGTTAATTCCAGATTGGTTAGTGCACAGTATATTTCCTCTCCTAGACAAACTCAACTGTTTTAGAGCTATTGGGATTCAGTTTAATTGTTTATAGGATCATGGGAAGAGGTTAACAGTGAGTGCAAGAAATGGTCAGCTGAGCTGCTGAAGCTTTGGAACTTTATTGCTTTAGGAGTACCTTGCAAAATTAATATAATTTATTCTCTGACCCAATTACAAATGAAGATACGAAAAATGTTTTGGTAAGTTGCCGTTTACAGAAAATGACCACTAAAATCTCTGATCTGAGTAATATTATTGCGCAATAGAAAATATATCTAGAGGTAGTGATAGACAAATCATTGTCATATCTCCAAAATGTTTTGCTGTTATTACATTGTGTGTGTTATTTTAAACCTAGGGCTATATGTAATAGCCTCTGAGTTTCTGGAGATACGGGTCTGCCTGTTCTTTTTTTTTTGTTTTTGTTTTTTTTTCTAAATGTTTCTTATGTTTTTTGTTTTTTTTCAGCAGCATTCATTTACAAGGCAAAACCAGGTTGGTTTTGCTTTGTAAATTATTGCCACCTTAAAAATATAGGCATTCTCTCCTAAACACTGAGGCTATTACATATACCCCGGTCTTTAAATGCGGAACAGAATTTAAAAATAAAATAAAAAATAACTCTTACAAATGTGTAGAAATTGTTTACAGGTTAAATCAATGCCTGGCACGCTACTCAGTACGTATTTGTTTTGAACATTTGTATCTAGGCTTAGGGGTCTATTCATGAAGCAGTGAAAAGTGTTGAGAAGTGAGCCAGTGGAGAAGTTGCTCATGGCAACCAATCAGCTGCTACATTTAATTGTATAGAATGCACTTTATAAATGTTTCCTCAACACTGGTTGCCATGAGCAACTTCTCCACTGGCTCACTTCTCCACACTTTTCACTGCTTCATGAATAGACCCCTTAGCAACCTATGTCACTTCTCTACATTTGGTGAAACAAATGTTATACAAGTTTTTGTCAAAACTTGTTCTGATTTTTCACAGGCGTTTACTATTCTACAAACCTTTTCTATATATGCAATTTATTTTGCAATGTTGACTGCTACAGTTTGCATTGCAGTAGATATGTAAGAGTCTGTTTCCTGTGCTCTGTTTTAATTTTTCAGTTAGTTCTGTGTACCCTGTGATGTGCTAATGTGTGCCGGTGCTGCAAACCACTTGTGGCTCCTTTATAAATAAAATATAATATCTCAATACATGTGACCTGCAAAGAGAATACACCTGATCATTAATCAGTCTGTGTTAGACAAATGGCCAGTGGTCACTGCTATTAGCCTGTATCCGTGTTCATCTTCTGACCAAACTAATAGGCCACAATCATGCCAAAAGAGATTCGGCCTGCTGATCCACACTTCCAGCATCCAACTACCACTACGTTTGTGGACAAATTGACCTTGGTTGTGATGTGCTTTGAGCAGCCTAAGCAAATTAATTAGGGAAAAGTACGTTTTTGTATGCAGTATTTATTTTCTGTAGATGGTATGGCTCACTAATTGGTCTTGAATCGAAACAATCATTTTAAGATGGTTCTGTCGGCAGTTTTCTTGATTTTATGTACAGTAATTCTTTAGTATGAATATTAAACATGAGGAAGGCATTAATATCCTGTCTCCTATGTGTTTTTCACCCCAAAAACAGAAAAAACGTTAGTGAAAAAAAAAAGATCTAATTGGATTGGCCAAAAATAACATTGGGTAAAAATTGTGGTAGAAGCCTGTTTTTTGTTTCCCCCCCACTGGAAATTTTTCAGGTCAAATTGAATACCTCACTTAACAGTAGTTGGTGGTGTACTGATAGATTTTTCAGGTAACTTCTAGAGGTGGGACAAAATACACCTGTATTTATGACTTGTATGCCTTTTATAGAAATGGGAAGTAAGTCTAGAACATTTGCTCTTCCATTTGCAGTATTGTTTTTAAACAGAAATTGTTAAAGGGGGCATGAAAGCCCTTGAATCTCACCTTTTAGTTTAGAATTGTAAAATTCTGTCACTTGAAGCTTAATAGCGTGTTACTAAATTTAAAGATAAAGGCGTTTTGATGACAACTGAATTGTAGTCTGTCTTCAGTTTCTATATAGAGGACGATTTAATTGTAGTAGCACGCCCCATCGCATTGTATCATCCATTTTTGTTTTTAGACAGGGCGATATGCAGTTGTTCCAGTGCTTGGCGCCGATTCCTTTTTCACGCTGGTCACCCCCAAATAGTTCAGGTTTAGCTGGCTAAACCCTTCTAAACTACAGGAAAAATGTCTGTAAAGCCTGACTTTTGACACATTTCTACATGCTCTCTCAGGACAGGGCGTGTAGAAATAAATGGTCATCCGCAGTATTCCCATCCAAATGGAGCAACAATTAAATTGTTCTACTGAGTGAAGCACCTGAAAAACAATTGAATTCCCCCATTAGGGACTGACACTTTGTGCCTCCTGGCGCATAGTGTCAGCCCTAGCAGTCATGCAATCATTAGAGTAACCAAATTTCTGTCTACTTTTAATAAACATTATTTGTGTGGATTCATAACCTCTTGAATAAAGTGGATTAGTAAGGCCCTTGTCTGCACCAATGAGAATGCAAGCAGTGTTAACAAAGTGTTAACAAGAATGTCTATCATAATAAAAGGACATATAGAATACAGTACATGGCAGTCAATGTATCTTGTTTTGTTTTTTGTTTTGTTTTTTTGCTGTATCTTAACAGTATTTCAGACTCTAATGACACAATTGTTCACACTTTTCCTTAGAACAAAGATGACTGTATTTTGTTGGCTTGCACAGTTGTTAACACTCCCTCTTTGCAAGGAAGCCTGCTGCCTGCCTTCGGTTGTGTCTCTAATGCATCCACATTCAGTTGTTGCTACAGGGAGCTCTCTTGTGGATATGGCTGGAAATATTTCCCGTTTTGTTCAGGCATTGGCCATATATGAGCAATATGCAACAGAATTATTTGCATTGCAAGGTTTGTGTATATATACAGTATAGATTAATTAGCTTGCTTTTAGGGCTGTGCTGGTTTTATCCAATTTTTATTTGTGCTATTTCTGCTTAATACATTTGGGTCTTATTGGGAATTATGCTTTTGACTGTTTTATTCTATGCTGTTATGAAAAGAGTGAGCATGTAAAACTAGATCACTATGAATTAAAATGGATAAGGAACAGGAGTTTCTGTATTTTTGCTGCTGATTTTATCAGGTTTGCTCATTCCTGAATTCGCTATTTGTTCATTAGGCATATATTACTGGTAGTATGTACTTCTATTTTGCTTGTTTTTTTTAACCATTACTGTATTGATCTAAGTCTTAAATACAATTATTTAGATTATGTATGTATGAATATATTTTAAACAAATTCTGTATATGGTGCATAAATAGCGCTTTCTAGCATCATTTTTTTAAAGTTTTTTTTCATATTTTAAAGTAGTAATTAGATCTGTTTATTCTTTTCTTTAATGTGTATAACGTGCTTTTTGTTCAGATTTGTATTATATGTGTGTGATGCTAATATAATGGGAAACTCCTGTAAATATTTATCTAAATGGATTATGTATTCATTGTTGGGAAATTTCCCCTCTCCTGTAAATTGCCATGGATATTAGAAGTCAAATATCTGTAACTAATATTGAAGCATCATGTGCCCTTATACAGTCTTGGAACACCTTTTATTACTTTAAATATCCTTGTTGTAAGGTAGATTATACCATGAACTAGTGCACTTTTTCCAATTTTCTATTCTATTCTCTTCTCATGCTAAGCTTCATAACTTCAAAGCTTTAAGATTAACTTATTTTACTTTTTTGTTTTGTGTTCTATTTCATTTGAGCAACCCAACAACAACAACAATTGGCAATCCGCTATCCGTCATTTTTTAAATTGAATAGATCTTTAATCCATGTATAGGCGGTTATCAGCACAGTTTGGGTTGTTTTGATTTTCTCTAGCCTCTCTTAGTTGTGTTATTAATTGTATAATTATTTATTTTAAAGGTTTAAGATGGACACTGCAGAAGAACCTCAAAAAAAAATTTTTAAAGCCCGAAAAACAATGAAGGCAAGTGACCGCCAACAGTTGGAAGCTGTGCACAGAGTGAAAGAAGATCTGTTGAAACCTACAGAGTTAAAGTTGGTTAATGGAAACCATGAAAACGGTGATTCAGATATGAATTTGGACCACAACGATTCCGACCCTATGGAGGAGAAAAAGGATTTAAATGGCATAAATATCAACAGTGACACTCATGATTCTGTTGTTAAACTGTCTGATATTAAGGAAGGTTTAATAAATGATGACCAAACTAGTGATTTAGAGTTACCACTTGATTTTGAACTTCCCGAGAGTATTACATGTCAAGAAGATACAAACAAAATTATGACTAGTGGGACTGCTGACCAGCTCTGTTTATCGGACAGTGAACAACAACTTGATGAAAAGACTACTGCTCTTGATGAAGTAGACCAAAGAGTGCAAGAAGCACTGCCGTTAGCAGAAAATATCCCTAGTGATACTGAATTTTCAGAGCAGCAGATTCTGTCCAATATTCTTGAAGAAGACAAAAGTCCTGATGTTCTAGAGGCTGTACAAAACATGGAAGATGAGAATCCTGTGGAACCTACCATTGAGAAAGAGTTGGAACATGAAGACATGGACACCGTATCAGGGAGCCCTATTGCTAAAGCAGAAAATGAAACAGAGGAGCATATGTTTAAAGAGCCTTTTGATACAGTACCTGTAGATTCTGATAATACTGTAGAAAAGGATGGGAGTTTGAATGAAGAACATCATGAAAATGAGGCAGATTATAAAAACTTACCTGACAATGAAATGCACAATGCTGAGGATGCTGAAGAAAATAGTGTGCCACAGGATAACATAGACGTGAATGAACCAAATATTTTACCTGATATGGCTGTGTCAGAAGCTGGGTACTCTTCAGAGGAAAAAAGGGAAACCTCAGAGACTCCGTCACCGCAACAGGATGTTGGGGAAGAAGCCATATCAAGTAGTATGGAGGTTGACCAAATTTTGAAAACTGAAGAGCAAATCTCTTCTCCAGGAGAAGTTCCTATTGACACACCTGTTTCAGACCTACAGGCAGTTACTGAATTAGAAAGTTCAGATACAATGGAAACTGATGAAATAATACCGATTCTTGAAAAGCTGGCGCCAGTGGAAGATGAGCTTCAGTTTTTTGTAAAACCTGATTTGCTATCTGAAAGTGTTGGTGATGCAGAGGAAGAAAAAACTGAAAACAATGCAACTTCTCCAAGCAAAAATGATGTCAGTGAGACTCTACCAAGCGAAGCATTTTTGGTTCTCTCTGATGAGGAAGAACTGTCTGGTGAAAGTACAACACTGAAAGAAAGCATCTCAAATGAACAAGGTACATTTCTATAGGGAAAGGGGCGTATATTTAACTTTCACCCTAGAGCAGGTGTATTATTTTACCCTGTGGTAATAAAAAGAGGTTAAAGCTTAAAAGATAAAGTAAGGTTTTCTTTTCATTTAAAGTAGAAGCTTTTTAGGCATTCTGGTCTTGAGAAAATGCATATTTATTGATTTTTATTGAAGTTATTTAAATGCTTGGGGCAGTCATTCTAATTCTGGGTACACACAATGCGATTCGCAGCCGGCATGGCTATATCTGTCAGATAGGGCCAATAATTGTGTAGTGCAGCACCAGGGCCCTACGGACAGTCCAAAACCGTCTGACTCCGCTCTCTACACAGTGAATGCTGCACATGCTATGTTGCTCATGTTTTGTTATTGTTCAAAAATTGCAGTGTGTACAGACCTTACCGAAATATCTACCCATAATTTACAGTATACACGTCTTACTTGTGGGCATTTTATATGTAAATCAGCTATGACATTCCTTCCTTCAGCTCTTCAGCAAAATGAAGGAATGTTACATCCGTAACGCACAACGTAGGGGAAGGTAGCACATCATTTTCTGCAGAAATAAACATCTCAGTATGCTTTTCACAGAAACATTTGCCCAGGTATGCTAACAAGTGCGGTTCAACGGCATTGTGGCCGGTGTTCAACACCAGATGTAGCCCTTGCAAGAGGGAGGAGTGATAACAATGTGCCTATACATCACCCTGAAATGAGTGCACTCATATGTCAAGTATGGTAATCCTTTGCTTCACCAGGCACTTGTAGCATCCCACTTATCTTCACCTGTACCCAAATAATGCGGTCATGTGCTTCACAAGGCATCTCCCTTTAGAACCCTGCTTCAGCAGCTAAATATGTGTGACCAATTCTATGAAATTCTATTACCAGATAGGTTCAGTTATGGCTACAGGTAATTTTTTAGTGGGCTGGGGGGTTACCAAACGGGGGGGGGGGGGGGAGCACTGCCCCTCTCTGCTGACGAAAATGATTGAAACGTTGACTACTGGACGCTGAGTCTGTCTTTTCTGTGCTGTGAGTGCCGCCGACCATACCATCAGCTGTAGGATATATATAATTGTATAGAGAGATATTATGTATAAAATATCCCATAGTTGGGGGGAAGCTATATATTATATGCTATAATATATGTAAACTAGAACAAGTGTTGAGTGCAACTTTGCATTGATTCCTCTGAAAAATTTAATGTTCACTTTGTAAATATAATGCTTTTAATGCACAGCCCTCGTATCTGTAGCATCCTTCTTCACACCAGGATTTAAACAAAATGTATCCTGAATAATTTAGAAACCAATATTGAGTTTTTTTCTATGTTTGTTTGTTTTTTGTTTTTTTTACTTTTGTTTTATTAAGCAATATTATTAGCATCATAGTATGTTCCACAGATACATAGGGGTATATGCAATTGCGGTCGAAAAAATCGACAATGCAATTCAGTACTTTTCGTCAAAAAAACGGACTTTCAAAATTCGACTTTTTGAAATTCGACATTTGTTAAACTCGACATTTGTTAAACTCGACATTTCTGCAATGGTACAAATGCGGCAATTCGACAAAAGTATATTCAATTGAAGATTGTAAGTTCGACAACAGTGCTTTTAGACAGTAAATTCGTCATTTTTCAATCCGCCACACTTTGCTGGCGGAATCTCGTAATTTTTTTTAAAACCATGTTTTTTTTTTTGTGATTTTTTTTTATTGGTAATAGCATATCTATTTATATTAGAAGGAATTAGGTACTTGGTTTGTCTATTTCGGAGGCACAAGTATTTATATATTTTAAAAAATATTATTATTATTTTTTTTTTTTAAATGGAATGGTAAAAATCAGAAACAAAAAATGCGTGGGGTCCCCCCTCCTAAGCATAACCAGCCTCTGGCTCTTCGAGCCGGTCCTGGTTCTAAAAATCCGGGGGAAAAACTGACATGGGATCCCCCGTATTTTTAAAACCAGCACCGGGCTCTGCGCCTGGTGCTGGTGCAAAAAATACGGGGGACAAAAAGCGTAGGGGTCCCCCGTATTTTTTACACCAGCATCGGGCTCCACTAGCTGGGAAGATAATGCCACAGCCGGGGGTCACTTTTATACAGCGCCCTGCGGCCGTGGCATTAAATACGCAACTAGTCACCCCTGGCCGGGGTACCCTGGAGGAGTGGGGACCCCTTCAATCAAGGGGTTCCCCCCCTCCAGCCACCTAAGGGCCAGGGGTGAAGCCCGAGGCTGTCCCCCCCCCATCCAAGGGCTGCTGATGGGGGGCTGATAGCCTTGAGTAAAATGAAAGAATATTGTTTCTCTAACGTCCTAGTGGATGCTGGGGACTCCGTAAGGACTATGGGGAATAGACGGGCTCCGCAGGAGACTGGGCACTCTAAAGAAAGATTTAGTACTATCTGGTGTGCACTGGCCCCTCCTCCAGACCTCCGTTAGAATCTGTGCCCGGACAGAGCTGGGTGCTTTTAGTGAGCTCTCCTGAGCTTGCTAATAAAGTATTTTAGTTAGGTTTTTTATTTTCAGAGAGCTTCTGCTGGCAACAGACTCTCTGCTACGTGGGACTGAGGGGAGAGAAGCAAACCTACTAACTGCGGCTAGGTTGCGCTTCTTAGGCTACTGGACACCATTAGCTCCAGAGGGATCGAACACAGGACCTGACCTTGTCGTCCGTTCCCGGAGCCGCCCCGCCGCCCCCCTCGCAGAGCCAGAAGACAGAAGCCGGCAGAAGCGGAGAAGACATTGAAATCGGCGGCAGAAGACTCCTGTCTAAACATGAGGTAGCGCACAGCACTGCAGCTGTGCGCCATTGCGCCCACACACTCCGGTCACTGTAGGGCGCAGGGGGGGGCGCCCTGGGCAGCAATTGATACCTCCTGGCGAAAGCTGCATATAGACAGTTGGACACTGTTATATGTATGAGCCCCCGCCATTTATTTTACAAAAAATCACGGGACAGAAGCCCACCGCTGAGGGTGCGGGGCCTTCTTCCTCAGCACTCACCAGCGCCATTTTCCTTCCACAGCTCCACTGAGAGGAAGCTCCCCAGGCTCTCCCCTGCAGAATCACGGTAGAAGGGTGAAAAAGAGAGGGGGGCCACATAAATTTAGGCGCATTAATCATAATACAGCAGCTACTGGGTAAACACTAAGTTACTGTGTAATCCCTGGGTTATATAGCGCTGGGGTGTGTGCTGGCATACTCTCTCTCTGTCTCTCCAAAAGGCCTTGTAGGGGTCCTGTCCTCATTTAGAGCTTCCCCTGTGTGTGTGGTGTGTCGGTACGCGTGTGTCGACATGTTTGACGAAGAGGGCTTTGTGGAGGCAGAGCAAGTGCAGTTGACTGACGTGTCGGTGCCGACACCTGATTGGATGGATATGTGGAAGGTGTTAAATGATAATGTAAACTCCTTACATAAAAGGTTGGATAAAGCTGATACCTCGGGCCAGTCAGGGTCTCAACCCATGCCTGATCCTACAGCGCAGAGGCCCTCAGGGTCTCAAAAGCGCCCACTATCCAAAATGGTTGACACAGATGTCGACACGGATTCTGACTCCAGTGTCGACTACGATGATGCAAAATTGCAACCGAAAATGACAAAAGCTATACGTTACATGATTATAGCGATGAAGGATGTTTTACACATATCAGAGGTAAACCCTGTCCCTGACAAGAGGGTTTATATGTATGGGGAGAAAAAGCAAGAGGTGACTTTTCCCCCTTCACATGAGTTAAATGAGTTATGTGAAAGAGCGTGGGATTCCCCAGATAAGAAAGTCCTGATTTCCAAAAGGTTACTTATGGCGTACCCTTTCCCGCCAGAGGACACGGTGCGCTGGGAATCCTCCCCTAGGGTAGATAAAGCTCTCACACGCTTATCTAAGAAGGTGGCCCTGCCGTCGCAGGATACGGCCACCCTAAAGGATCCTGCAGATAGAAAGCAGGAAAGTATCCTGAAATCTGTTTATACACATTCAGGGACTCTACTGAGGCCGGCAATTGCGTCGGCGTGGATGTGTAGTGCTGTAGCAGCGTGGACAGATAATCTGTCTGAGGAAATGGGTACCTTGGACAGGGATACCTTTATGCTGACCCTGGGGCATATAAAAGACACTGTCCTATATATGAGGGATGCCCAGAGGGACATTTGCCTACTGGGCTCTAGTATTAATGCAATGTCAATTTCTGCCAGGAGGGTCCTGTGGACTCGGCAGTGGACAGGTGATGCCGACTCCAAAAAACACATGGAGGTGTTACCTTACAAGGGTGAGGAATTGTTTGGGGACGGTCTCTCGGACCTGGTTTCCACAGCTACTGCTGGGAAGTCAAACTTTTTGCCATATATTCCCTCACAACTTAAGAAAGCACCGTATTACCAAATGCAGTCCTTTCGCGCACAAAGAAGCAAGAAGGTCAGAGGTGCTTCCTTTCTTGCTAGAGGCAGGGGTAGAAGAAAAAAGCTGCACCTTACAGCTAGTTCCCAGGAACAGAAGTCCTCCCCGGCTTCCACTAAATCCACCGCATGACGCTGGGGCTCCACGGGTGGAGCCAGGAGCGGTGGGGGCGCGTCTCCGACATTTCAGCCACCAGTGGGTTCGCTCACAGGTGGATCCCTGGGCTATACAGATTATGTCTCAGGGATACAAGCTGGAATTCGAGGTGATGCCCCCTCAACGTTACCTAAAATCGGCCCTGCCAGCTTCCCCCATAGAAAGGGAAGTAGTGGTAGCGGCAATTCACAAGCTATTTCTCCAGCAGGTGGTGGTAAAGGTTCCCCTTTTTCAACAGGGAAAGGGATACTATTCCACAATGTTTGTGGTACAGAAACCGGACGGTTCGGTCAGACCTATATTAAATTTAAAGTCCCTGAACATTTATCTGAAAAGATTCAAGTTCAAAATGGAATCGCTCAGAGCGGTCATTGCAAGCCTGGAAGAGGGGGATTTTATGGTGTCTCTGGACATCAAGGATGCTTACTTGCATGTCCCCATTTATCCGCCTCATCAGGAGTACCTCAGATTTGTGGTACAGGACTGTCATTACCAATTCCAGACGTTGCTGTTTGGGCTCTCCACGGCACCGAGAATATTTACCAAGGTAATGGCAGAAATGATGGTGATCCTGAGAAAGCAATGAGTCACAGTTATCCCATACTTGGACGATCTCATAAAGGCGAGGTCGAGGGAGCAGTTGCAGATCAACGTAGCGCACTTTCAGGAAGTGTTGCAACAGCATGGCTGGATTCTGAATATCCCAAAGTCGCAGCTGATTCCTACGACGCGTCTGCCCTTTCTGGGCATGATTCTGGACACAGACCAGAAGAAGATGTTTCTCCCGACGGAGAAGGCTCAAGAGCTTGTGACTCTACTCAGAGACCTCTTAAAACCGAAACAGGTGTCGGTGCATCACTGCACGCGAGTCCTGGGAAAGATGGTGGCATCGTACGAAGCCATTCCCTTCGGCAGGTTCCATGTGAGGATTTTTCAATAGGATCTGTTGGACAAATGGTCCGGATCGCATCTTCAGATGCATCGGCTGATCACCCTGTCCCCCAGGGCCAGGGAGTCTCTTCTGTGGTGGCTACAGAGTGCTCACCTTCTCGAGGGCCGCAGGTTCGGCATACAGGACTGGGTCCTGGTGACCACGGATGCGAGCCTCCGAGGGTGGGGGGCAGTCACTCAGGGAAGAAACTTCCAAGGGTTGTGGTCAAGTCAGGAGGCTTGTCTGCACATAAATATCCTGGAACTAAGGGCCATATTCAACGCCCTGAGTCAAGCGGAGCCCCTGCTTCGCAACCAACCGGTGCTGAATCAGTCAGACAACATCACCGCGGTGGCTCATGTAAACCGCCAGGGCAGCACAAGAAGCAGAGTGGCGATGGCGGAAGCCACCAGGATTCTTCGTTGGGCGGAGAATCACGTGCAAGCACTGTCAGCAGTGTTCATTCCGGGGGTGGACAACTGGGAAGCAGACTTCCTCAGCAGGCACGACCTTCACCCGGGAGAGTGGGAACTTCATCACGAAGTCTTCATTCAGATTACAAATCGATGGGAACTGCCACAGGTAGACATGATGGCGTCCCGTCTCAACAAAAAGCTACAACGGTATTGCGCCAGGTCAAGAGACCCTCAGGCGATAGCTGTGGACGCCCTGGTAACACAGTGGGTGTTCCAGTCGGTCTATGTGTTTCCTCCTCTTCCTCTCATACCCAAGGTGCTGAGAATCGTAAGAAGCAGAGGAGTGAGAACAATACTCATTGTTCCGGATTGGCCAAGAAGGCCTTGGTACCCGGAACTGCAAGAAATGCTCACAGAGGACCCATGGCCTCTGCCTCTCAGACAGGACCTGTTGCAACAGGGGCCCGGCCTGTTCCAAGACTTACCGCGGCTGCGTTTGACGGCATGGCGGTTAAACGCCGGATCCTAGCGGAAAAAGGCATTCCGGATGAAGTTATTCCTACGCTGATAAAGGCTAGGAAGGATGTGACAGCAAAGCATTATCACCGTATATGGCGAAAATATGTTGCTTGGTGTGAGGCCTGGAAGGCCCCTACAGAGGAATTCCAACTGGGCAGATTTCTGCACTTTCTACAGTCTGGAGTGACTATGGGCTTGAAGTTGGGATCCATAAAGGTCCAGATTTCGGCCCTATCCATTTTCTTTCAAAAGGAACTGGCGTCTCTTCCTGAAGTTCAGACGTTTGTTAAGGGAGTGCTGCATATTCAGCCCCCTTTTGTGCCACCAGTGGCACCTTGGGATCTCAACGTGGTGTTGGGTTTCCTAAAATCCCACTGGTTTGAGCCACTTAAGACCGTGGAACTAAAGTATCTCACGTGGAAGGTGGTCATGCTATTGGCCTTAGCTTCGGCTAGGCGTGTGTCAGAATTGGCGGCTTTGTCATGTAAAAGCCCCTATCTGGTTTTTCATATGGACAGGGCAGAATTGCGGATTCGTCTCCAATTTCTGCCAAAGGTGGTGTCATCTTTTCTTTTGAACCAACCTATTGTAGTGCCTGCGGCTACTCGTGACTTGGAGGATTCCAGGTTACTAGATGTAGTCAGGGCTTTGGAGATTTATGTAGCCAGAACGGCTGGAGTCAGGAAAACTGACTCGCTGTTTATCCTGTATGCCCCCAACAAGTTGGGTGCTCCTGCTTCAAAGCAAACCGTTGCCCGCTGGATCTGTAACACGATTCAGCAGGCTCATTCTGCAACTGGATTGCCGCATCCAAAATCAGTGAAAGCCCATTCCACAAGGAAGGTGGGCTCTTCTTGGGCGGCTGCCCGAGGGGTCTCGGCTTTACAGCTTTGCCGAGCTGCTACTTGGTCGGGTTCAAACACATTTGCAAAATTCTACAAGTTTGATACCCTGCCTGAGGAGGACCTTGAGTTTGCCCATTCGGTGCTGCAGAGTCATCCGCACTCTCCCACCCGTTTGGGAGCTTTGGTATAATCCCAAGGGTCCTTACGGAGTCCCCAGCATCCACTTAGGACGTTAGAGAAATTAAGATTTTACTCACCGGTAAATCTATTTCTCGTAGTCCGTAGTGGATGCTGGGCGCCCGTCCCTAGTGCGGACATTTTGCAATACGTGTATATAGTTATTGCTTAATAATGGGTTATGTTATGTTGGCATCCATTGTTGATGCCCTGTTGTTGTTGTTCATACTGTTGACTGGATAAGTGTATCACAAGTTATACGGTGTGATTGGTGTGGCTGGTATGAGTCTTACCCGGGATTCCAAAATCCTTTCCTTATGTCTGCTCTTCCGGGCACAGTTTCCTTAACTGAGGTCTGGAGGAGGGGCATAGAGGGAGGAGCCAGTGCACACCAGATAGTACTAAATCTTTCTTTAGAGTGCCCAGTCTCCTGCGGAGCCCGTCTATTCCCCATGGTCCTTACGGAGTCCCCAGCATCCACTACGGACTACGAGAAATAGATTTACCGGTGAGTAAAATCTTATTTTTTTCCAGAAGAACTACAAGTCCCAGCAAGCCTCCCCCGCAAGCTGGTACTTGGAGAACCACAAGTACCAGCATGCGGGTGGAAAAATGGGCCCGCTGGTACCTGTAGTTCTACTGGAAAAAAAATACCCAAATAAAAACAGGACACGCACACCGTGAGAGTAAAACTTTATTTCACACATGTCGACACACACATACTTACCTATGTTCACACAACGACCTCTGTCCACTTGTCCAAGTAGAATCCACGGTGTACCTGAAAATAAAATTATACTCACCTGATCCAGTGTCCTGTGGTCTTTTATTATAATCCACGTACTTGGCAAAAAAAAAAAAAAAAAAAACGAACACCCGGACCAGGCGGACTGAAAGGGGTCCCATGTTTACACATGGTACCACTTTCCCCGAATGCAGAGACCCCCCCCGTGACTGCTGTCACAGAAAGGTCTCTTCAGCCAATCAGGAAGCGCCTCTTCGTGGCACTCTCCTGATTGGCTGTATGCGCGTCTGAGCTGGCAGACAGCGCATCGCACAGCTCCCTCCATTAGTTTCAATGGTGGGAACTTTGCGGTCAGCGGTGGGGTTACCCGCGGTCAGCCACTGACCGCGGGTGACCTCACCGCTGACCGCAAAGTTCCCACCATTGAATATAATGGTAAGGCTTTGCGATGCGCTGTCTGACAGCTCAGACGCGCATAGCCAATCAGCAGAGTGCCACGACGTTGCGCTTGCTGATTGGCTGAAGGTACCCTCTGTGACAGGAGTCACGTGGTGTTTCGGCATTCGTGGAAAGAGGTCCCATGTGTAAACATGGGACCCCTTTCAGTCCGTTTGGTCCGGGTTGCCGTTTTGTTGTTTTGCCAAGTACGAGGATTACTTAAAAAGAACCGGACACTGGATCAGGTGAGTATAATTTTTTTCACAGGTACCCCGGATTCTTCAGTGACGAGGGGGGCGTGGCAGTCGGCGGGTCAACATAGGTAAGTATGTGTGTGTCGACATGTATGAAATAAACTTTTACTTTCACGGTGTGTGTCTCCTGTTTTTATTTGGGTATTTTTTTTCCAGTAGAACTACAGGTACCAGTGGGCCCGTTTTTACACCCGCATGCTGGTACTTGTGGTTCTCCAAGTACCAGCTTGTGGGGGAGGCTTAGAAATGTACCAAACAAATGGATGATCGGGCGCTTTCAGGTGCTGTGTCTCTAATGCTGCTGCTATAACAACTTGGGGGTAGTCACACCCCAACCATACATCAAAGAAAACCAAGGAAATAAATAGCAGCGCTAATGAAAATGTTGTATAAAGATTCTAATATGAAGGATTGAGTGAAAAAATTCTTCAATTTAATAAAACATAAATTTATCAAAGGGGTAAAGCTGCATTGCTCGCAGCGAAACGCGTCAGGAGGAGGCTACCTGGGTCACCAATCGTGATATTTGTTGCTGCCATAAACCTATCCGGACCAAACTGGACTTTGCCATCTGCAGAAAAAAACGGGACAAGCATCTAACAACCAGGAACACTATTCACCCCATCTCTATGAGGAGGACACCGCACTAAATGAGGATCCCAAACCTGGCTGGTTTTTGAGTCAAAATATCAGAGACACTCTTAAGGGACTACACCTCTAGCGGCCTTTGGGTAATGTGTACTGGTGTGACTACATTGTTAGTCTGTCTTCATCTGCTATATAATCCAGATTTATTAATAGGAACGGATATTAATGTGACAGGCAGCCACAATTTATTGACCCATACATGCTAATTTTATTACTTGTCATGTTTTAAAATGTTATATATGGATCGTGGATCCAATGTTTTATTGAGGCCTAAATTTATGTTTTATTAAATTGAAGAATTTTTTCACTCAATCCTTCATATTAGAATCTTTATACAACATTTTCATTAACGCTGCTATTTATTTCCTTGGTTTTCTTTGATGCGGGGGAGGCTTGCTGGGACTTGTAGTTCTTCTGGAAAAAACAATATTCTATCATTTTACTCAAGGCTATCAGCCCCCCATCCGCAGCCCTTGGATGGGGGGGACAGCCTCGGGCTTCACCCCTGGCCCTTGGGTGGCTGGGGGGGGACCCCTTGATTGAAGGGGTCTTCACTCCCCCAGGGTACCCCGGCCAGGGGTGACTAGTTGGGTATTTAATGCCACGGCCGCAGGGCGCTGTATAAAAGTGACCCCCGACTGTGGCATTATCTGTCCAGCTAGTGGAGCCCGATGCTGGTGTAAAAAATACGGGGGACCCCTACGATTTTTGTCCCCCGTATTTTTTGCACCAGGCGCAGAGCCCGGTGCTGGTTTTAAAAATACGGGGGATCCCCTGTCAGTTTTCCCCCCGGATTTTTAGGACCAGGACCGGCTCGAAGAGCCCGAGGCTGGTTATGCTTAGGAGGGGGGACCCCACGCAATTTTTTTTCGGGGTTTTTACCGGTTTTTCCAGGTTTTTTTACATTTTTACAAGTCTAATCAAAATCCGGCAAATCGGCCGTTTTTCGACAGCGGGACTGTCGAATCCGTTTTTTATTGAATATGTTGAATTCCGGCACCCACTTGCCGGAATTCGACGGTCGAATTGTGTCGAATGAAAAAACAGGCGAAAAATTGCAGCGATTCGCCGGCAATTGCATATACCCCATAAAGTACAGTACACCCTAAATTGACGGTTTAAAAAATATATATAAAAATGACTAAGACCATAGCTAGAAGATTTTTTAAGCCTTTCAAAATATAATACAAATTAAGGGAACACCATTCTGAGATGCTATGTAGCACTGTTTTTTTCAGTTTAATACCTAAGCACCGCTTTAAAAAATAAAATAAAAATTAAGCAAATATGGTGAACACTTCCTGGGCACAATGCTGTTATGAGTAAAATGCACCCCTTTAAACATTTTTACAATATAAAGAGGTAGAATAGGCGCTTGAAAAGAATAATTTTAACCAGGGCAGAGCCAACAGTATCAGTAGTATAGTGCAGAACCTGAGTATATAACGATTTAAACATTACAATACAGGTTGAGTCTCCCATATCCTGTAGATGTTCTGTGAGGTACTACAGTATATTCTAGAGATGTTCTGAGAGGCACTATGGCCTAGAGATGTGAATCTGGTGAGAAGTGGTGGATTATTCAGTTTTCTTTTTCTGTGTTGTAGATACGAGTGAAGTTATTGCTGAACAACCAGAAGAGAAAGATAAAGAACAGAAAAAACAGGAAAATTCAGATGAGCCTCAAGCAGAGAAAAGTAAGGTTACTTAAGTTTTCTCTGACGTCCTAAGTGGATGCTGGGACTCCGTAAGGACCATGGGGATTAGCGGCTCCGCAGGAGACTGGGCACAACTAAAGAAAGCTTTAGGACTACCTGGTGTGCACTGGCTCCTCCCACTAAGACCCTCCTCCAGACCTCAGTTAGATTCTTGTGCCCGGCTGAGCTGGATGCACACTAGGGGCTCTCCTGAGCTCCTAGAAAGAAAGTATATTTAGGTTTTTTATTTTACAGTGAGATCTGCTGGCAACAGACTCACTGCAGCGAGGGACTAAGGGGAGAAGAAGCGAACCTACCTAACAGGTGGTAGTTTGGGCTTCTTAGGCTACTGGACACCATTAGCTCCAGAGGGATCGACCGCAGGACCCGACCTTGGTGTTCGTTCCCGGAGCCGCGCCGCCGTCCCCCTTACAGAGCCAGAAGCATGAAGAGTCCGGAAAATCGGCGGCAGAAGACTTCGGTCTTCACCAAGGTAGCGCACAGCACTGCAGCTGTGCGCCATTGCTCCTCATGTACACCTCACACTCCGGTCACTGATGGGTGCAGGGCACTGGGGGGGGCGCCCTGAGGGCAATATATGACACCTTGGCTGGCAAATCTACATCATATATAGTCCTAGAGGCTATATAGATGTAAAATTACCCCTGCCAGTATTCCAGAAAAAGCGGGAGAAAGTCAGCCGAAAAAGGGGCGGGGCTTCTCCCTCAGCACACTGGCGCCATTTTCTCTTCACAGTGCAGCTGGAAGACAGCTCCCCAGGCTCTCCCCTGTAGTTTTCAGGCTCAAAGGGTTAAAAAGAGAGGGGGGGGACTAAATTTAGGCGCAATATATGTATACAAGCAGCTATTTGGGGAAAAATCACTCAGTTATAGTGTTAATCACTGCATTATATAGCGCTCTGGTGTGTGCTAGCATACTCTCTCTCGGTCTCCCCAAAGGACTTTGTGGGGTCCTGTCCTCAGTCAGAGCATTCCCTGTGTGTGTGCGGTGTGTCGGTACGGCTGTGTCGACATGTTGGATGAGGAAGGTTACGTGGAGGCGGAGCAGAGGCCGATAAATGGGAATGTCGCCCCCTGTGGGGCCGACACCAGAGTGGATGGATAGGTGGAAGGTATTAACCGACAGTGTCAACTCCTTACATAAAAGGCTGGATGACGTAACAGCTGTGGGACAGCCGGCTTCTCAGCCCGCGCCTGCCCAGGCGGCTCAAAGGCCATCAGGGGCTCAAAAAACGCCCGTTACCTCAGATGGCAGACACAGATGTCGACACGGAGTCTGACTCCAGTGTCGACGAGGTTGAGACATATACACAATCCACTAGGAACATCCGTTACATGATCTCGGCAATGAAAAATGTGTTACGCATTTTCTGACATGAACCCAAGTACCACATAAAAGGGGTTTTATTTTTGGGGAGAAAAGGCAGCCAGTGTTTTGTTCCCCCATCAGATGAATGAATGAAGTGTGTAAAGAAGCGTGGTTTCCCCCGATAAGAAACTGGTAATTTCTAAAAAGTTACTGATGGCGTACCCTTTCCCGGCAGAGGATAGGTCACGTTGGGAGATATCCCTTAGGGTGGATAAGGCGCTCACACGTTTGTCAAAAGGTGGCACTGCCGTCTTAGGATACGGCCACCTTGAAGGAACCTGCTGATAAAAAGCATGAGGCGATCCTGAAGTCTGTATTTACACACTCAGGTTATATACTGAAACCTGCAATTGCCTCAGCATAAATAGTGCTGCTGCAGCGTGGTCTGATACCCTGTCAGATAATATTAATACGCTAAGACAGGGATAATATTTTGCTAACATTGAGCATATTTAAGACGTTGTCTTATATATAAAGGATGCACAGAGGGATATTTGCCGGCTGGCATCCAGAATTAATGCAATGTCCATTCTGCCAGGAGGGTATTAGAAACCCGGCAGTGGACAGGTGATGCTGCCTGTAAAAGGCACATGGAGATTCTGCCTTATAAGGGTGAGGAATTGGTGGGGATGGTCTCTGGGACCTCGTATCCACAGCAACAGCTGGGAAGAAATTTTTTTTACCTCAGGTTTCCTCACAGCCTAAGAAAGCACAGTATTTTCAGGTACAGTCCTTTCGGCTTCAGAAAAGCAAGCGGGTCAAAGGCGCTTCCTTTCTGCACAGAGACAAGGGAAGAAGGAAAAAAGCTGCACCAGCAGCCAGTTCCCAGGATCAAAAATCTTTCCCCGCTTCCTCTGAGTCCACCGCATGACGCTGGGGCTCCACAGGTGGAGACAGGTACGGTAGGGGCGCGTCTCGGGAACTTCAGGGACCAGTGGGCTTGCCCACAGGTGGATCTCTAGGTTCTGCAAATAGTATCACAGGGATACAGGCTGGAGTTCGAGGCGACTCCCCCTCGCCGTTACCTCACATCAGCCTTGCCTGCTGCCCTCTGAGAAAGGTAGTACTGGCGGCAATTCACAAGCTGTACTTCCAGCAGGTGAAATCAAGGTACCCCTCCTTCAACAAGGCCGGGGTTACTATTCCAAAATGTTGTGGTACCGAAACCAGACGGTTCGGTGAGACCCATTCTAAAATTGAAAGCCTTGAACACTTTTATATACGAAGAATCAAGTTCAAAATGGAATCGCTCAGGGCGATTATTGCAAGCCTGGAGAATTTCATTATATCACTGGACATCAAGGATGATTACCTGCATGTCCCTATTTACCCTCTTCACCAGGAGTACCTCAATATTATGGTACAGGATTGTCATTACCAATTCCAGACGTTGCCGTTGGTCTGTCCCCGGCACCGAGGTATTTACTAAGGTAATGGCCGAAATAATTATCCCGTACTCGGACGATCTCCTTATAAAGGCGAGGTCCAGGGAGCAGTTGTTCGTCGGAGTAGCACTATCTCGGGAAGTGCTACAACAGCACGGCTGGATTCTGAATATTCCAAAGTCGCAGCTGGTTTCTACGACGCGTCTACTGTTCCTGGGTATGGTTCTGGACACACAACAGGATAAAAAGGGTTTCTCCCGGAGGAGAAGTCCAAGGAGTTGTTGTCTCTAGACAGAGACCTCCTAATACGTATACAGGTGTCGGTGCATCAATGCACGCGAGCCCTGGGAAAGATGGTAGCTTCTTACGAAGAAATTCTATTCGCCAGGTCCCATGCAAGGATTTTCCAGTGGGATCTGTTGGACAAGTGGTCCGGGTCGCATCTTCAGATGCATCGGCGGATAACCCTGTCTCCAAGGGTCAGGGTGTCGCTGTTGTGGTGGCTGCAGAGTGCTCATCTTCTAGGGGGCCGCAGATTCGGCATACAGGACTGGTTCCTGGTGACCACGGATGCCAGCCTTCGAGGCTGGGGGGCAGTCACACAGGGAAGGAACTTCCAAGGCTATGGAAAAGTCAGGAGACTTCCCTACACATAAATATTCTGGAACTGAGGGCCATTTACAATGCCCTAAGTCAGGCTAGACCCCTGCTTCAACACTGGCCGGTGCTGATCCAGTCAGACAACATCACGGAGGTCGCTCATGTAAACCGACAGGGCGGCACAAGAAGCAGGATGGCGATGGCAGAAGCCACAAGGATTCTCCGATGGGCGGAAAATCATGTGTTAGCACTGTCAGCAGTGTTCATTCCCGGAGTGGACAACTGAGAAGCAGACTTTCTCAGAAGACACGACCTCCACCCGGGAGAGTGGGGACTTCATCCAGAAGTCTTCCAAATGATTGTACACCGTTGGGAAAGGGCACAGGTGGACATGATGGCGTCCCGCCTCAACTAAAAGTTACAAAGATATTGCGCCAGGTCAAGGACCCTCAGGCGATAGCTGTGGACGCTCTGGTAACACCGTGGGTGTACCAGTCGGTGTATGTGTTCCCTTCTCTGCCTCTCTTACCCAGGGTAATGAGAATAATAAGAAGGAGAGGAGTAAGAACTATACTAATTGTTCCGGGTTGGCCAAGAAGAGCTTGGTAACCAGAACTCCAAGAAATGATCTCAGAGGACCCATGGCCTCTGCCGCTCAGACAGGACCTGCTGCAGCAGGGGGCCTGTCTGTTCCAAGACGTACCGCGGCTGCGTTGACGGCATGGCGGTTGAACGCCGGATCCTGAAGGAAAAGGGAATTCCGGAGGAAGTTATCCCTACGCTATTTAAAGCTAGGAAAGAAGTGAACGCAAACCATTATCACCGCATATGGCGGAAATATGTTGCGTACTGTGAGGCCAGGAAGGCCCCAAAGGAGAAATTTCAGCTAGGTCGATTTCTGCACTTCCTACAGTCAGAGGTGACTATGGGCCTAAAATTGGGTTCCATTAAGGTCCAGATTTCGGCTCTATCGATTTTCTTCCAAAATTGAACTGGCTTCACTGCCTGAAGTTCAGACTTTTGTTAAGGGAGTGCTGCATAGTCAGCCCCCCGTTTGTGCCTCCAGTGGCACCGTGGGATCTCAACGTGGTGTTGGATTTCCTGAAGTCGCATTGGGTTGAGCCACTTAAAACTGTGGAGCTATAATACCTCACGTGGAAAGTGGTCATTCTGTGGGCCTTGGCGTCGGCCAGGCGTGTATCAGAATTGGCGGCTTTGTCATACAAAAGCCCTTATCTGTATTTTATATGGATAAGGCGGAATTGAGGACTCGTTCCCAATTCCTTCCTAAGGTGGTATCAGTTTTTCATGTGAACCAACCTATTGTGGTGCCTGCGGCTACTTGGGACTTGGAGGATTCCAAGTTACTGGATGTAGTCAGGGCCCTGAAAAGTACATGTTTCCAGGACAGCTGGAGTCAGGAAAACGGACTCGCTATTTCTCCTGTATGCACCCAACAAGCTGGGTGCTCCTGCTTCTAAGCAGACGATTGCTCGCTGGATCTGTAGCACGATTCAACTTGCACATTCTGCGGCTGGACTGCCGCACCCTAAATCTGTAAAAGCCCATTCCACGAGGAAAGGGGCTCTTCTTGGGCGGCTGCCCGAGGGGTCTCGGCTTTACAATTTTGCCGAGCTGTTACTTGGTCGGGTTCAAACACTTTTGCAAGAGTCTACAAGTTTGATACCCTGGCTGAGGAGGACCTAGAGTTTGCTCATTCGGTGCTGCAGAGTCATCCGCACTCTCCCGCCCGTTTGGGAGCTTTGGTATAATCCCCATGGTCCTTACGGAGTCCCTGCATCCACTTAGGACGTCAGAGAAAATAAGATTTTACTCACCGGTAAATCTGTTTCTCGTAGTCCGTAGTGGATGCTGGGCGCCCATCCCAAGTGCGGATTGTCTGCAATACTTGTATATAGTTATTGCCTAACTAAAGGGTTATTGTTGAGCCATCTATTGAGAGGCTCAGTTATATTTCATACTGTTAACTGGGTATAGTATCACGAGTTATACGGTGTGATTGGTGTGGCTGGTATGAGTCTTACCCGGGATTCAAAATCCTTCCTTATTGTGTCAGCTCTTCCGGGCACAGTATCCTAACTGAGGTCTGGAGGAGGGTCTTAGTGGGAGGAGCCAGTGCACACCAGGTAGTCCTAAAGCTTTCTTTAGTTGTGCCCAGTCTCCTGCGGAGCCGCTAATCCCCATGGTCCTTACGGAGTCCCAGCATCCACTGCGGACTACGAGAAATAGATTTACCGGTGAGTAAAATCCTATTTTTTTTTAAAATCACTTTTCATCATGTTTTCCTCTACTGTAAGTCATGCTTTCTTTCTTATCCACATTAAACAGCATATTCTAAATTGTATTCAGATTCATTGCATGTTTGCCTCTACAGCTGAGACTTCCCGACGGAAGCGTTCTAAATCTGAGGATTTAGACAGCCAGATCTCCAAACGGAGGCGGTTTGAGGGTGACGAGTATGAAGCAGAGTTACAGGTTAAGATCACAGCAGGAGATGATCTAAACAAGAAACTGCAGAATGTAAGTGTTTTTTTTTTTTTTAGGGGGTGGGGGGGTGTTTAAACTAATATATGAATTAGGTTTCACAGTACAATGCCTTTAATACATTTTAAAACTGAATCTAAAAGATAACTTGACATGGCATGTATATAGTTGGATTATTGATGTACAGTGGCCATATAGTATCAGTCTCAGACTCTGAACTTTTCTTCAGTTTAGAGAAGTATATTTTTTTTACATTAGTAAATTAAATGTTAACAAGAAGGTAAAACAGGTTCATTATTTGAAAATGTTGATCATGCTGTATATTTAAATGACTCTTCTTAGAAAACTTACTGGCATTACCCAGCTTTGTGTGATGAACCAGATATCTTTTCTACCACTTGTAGTTACCTGCACATTTCTGCAAATAGGTAGGTCCCTCTCTCTAGAAAACCCTACGTTACGCTATGGCTGCCTGTAGCATGCAGATTTAGGACGTCATGCAGTGCTGCAGCTCAAAGCCTGAGAGTACTGAATTTATGTAGTACACTTTAAAAGGGCTGATCATATTCTCCTTCCTAGTTGGGTGCTAAAGAGTGCTGGAAGCATTCAATCCTAACTCACTGCAACCCTCAGCTCTCTGTAGTTTCTGTCTACAGTAAGGAGATCAGAAAAAAAAAATTATATTTTTTTTATGGTCAACGCATATTCAGGGGCACATTTCTCTCAACACGGATGGGCAGGGCCCTCTTTTTCACCTCTGCACCTCTTTCATCAACCTATTATCTATTCTGTTTTTGTTATTTTGTATGGATTATGTTTGACTGTCATTAAAGACCTTGCTGCACTTTACGTTTCAACCATTATTGTGTTAATGACAAGGTGAGACCATCATAAAACAATTTGAAGGAGAAATTTATGTGCAACATAACGTGATATTTTTTATTTATATTAGCTGCAGTACATGGCGTTGCCCCCGGGTTTAAATTTTCTAGTTAAGTTATCAATGAGTTTGATGTAACTGTCAGCATATTAATAATAGGTAGCAACTTAGTAGTTCTTCCAACACACCCATGAGGTGGCTGCCTAATGTCATTTTTTTAGGGAGTCGACAGTATCCCTGATCACCATGTTTTCTTTATGTTCAGTTTTATAATTACTTTTTCCATTGGAAATTGGATTTAAAGTTTTCCTTCTGTTATTCCATGGCTTCTGTCGGTTATTTTTGTTCATTGATTTATGGTTATTTCAGGTTATTGAGTTGTGGTTATTTCTGTCCGTTATTACAGTAAAGTTTTCATCCAAATCCATCCAGTGGAAGGCCCAGAACAGGTTCTCTGTGTCAAAGTTCCCTGGCATATTCCGCCATAAGGTCTGACCGGGACCCTAAGCGCCGTAAAACAATGCCAGGATCCAACTGGACCACCTCGTATTGGTTTCATCACGAATGTGCAGGGGTGCCCGAATACATAACCAAAACAAATAGAACATTGATTTTTATATATAAAATATATATTTGTGTATATGAACCTGGTCCTGAAAGGGTTTGTTGTTTTGTTTTTTTAAGTTGGATAATGAAGGTCTTGTGTGCCAAGTTTGATCCAGGTCCATCATGCCATATAGGAGCCTATGAAGAATAAAAAAAAAATAAAAAAAAAATATATATATATAAAGTAGGGGTCCGGCACAGCCACATAATGAAGTAATACACTGGGTGCCCTAACAGCGGAACAGATAGTAGAATAGAGGTGGTGCGGCACTCCAATGATTTGCACACTAATACCAGTTAAATGAGTGCAACGTTTCAATGCCGTTTAATGAGTCGGCATTACCTGACGAAAATGCTGACTCATGAAACGGGCATTGAAATGTTGCACTCATTTAACTGGTGTTAGTGTGCAAATCATTGGAGTGCCGCACCACCTCTATTCTACTATATGTATATGTGTATATATATATATATATATATATATATAATATGTATGTGTGTGCACACATCTTGACAAAGGGGTTGCAGTCCCCGAAACGTTGATGGACTTTTTTCTGATGTTCTAATACAACTGACTTTTACACAAGACCTTGAGTGCCGCAGATTTCTTTGTTTGTTGTTTATATATATATATATATATATATATATATATATATATATATATATATATATATATATATATACACACACACACACACACACACACACACACACACACACACACACACACACACACACACACACACACACACACACGTGACTGTATTTATAGTACTAACACAAAGGCTAATGCTTCTCTTCAGGTGATCCAGAAGCTGTTTGAAGAAAAACTTAGTGCCTTGCAGTGTATAGAGTTTGACAAAGCAATTGCTGAGCTGAAAACACGAGTGGAGAAAATTGAGTGCAAAAAACACGAGACTGTTCTGCATTCCATGCAGGTACTGTGCACTGTAAATGTGCATCTTGTCTGCATTTTTCTGTATGCAAGTTACTGTACATTTTTATTTATTTATATTTTGAATTAAGGCTAAAATAACCCGGCTGACGAGACGCTTTGGAGCAGCAAAGGAAGACCTAAAGAAGAGACCTGAGGTAATAGCTAGTAGTTTGTTAAATTTTTGAGCATTTGTCTGTCATTATTAAGTTGGAAACACTGTATTGTACTATATGGCCAGTCTTGGTAATATGAATGAAATGAAGGGGGGAGAGATACTACAACTTACCATGCATTGAGATGTACACCCTCATCACAGGCACGTATATTCGTGCTGTAACCAGTTTCCCGCGACTAGTGTGCCTGTTCACGGTTACATGTGTATAATTGCACCTGCGATCCATATTATTGTGTGTACGAACACGCGTCTGTTCGCAAGCACGTGCGAACGTATCGCAGCAATGATGAACAAAGAACCATCTGTACAAGTGTACAGATGTGTTCTTATACATTGTTGCTGAAGTTGCGCCCTCTGTGAGAGTCTTCTACTGCTGGGATGCTTTTTTCGTGTCTTTGTACCTGATAATGTTTTCACAATGCAGTACGACTAATACCCCTTTCACATCTCCAATGCCAGATCCCACCTGGGAATTGGAAACCGTCTTTCGCGGGTGGGATCTGGCATTGGACCCTAACAGCAGGCTTCCCGACCCGGCAATTTGCTGGGTCTGTAGCCAAAGCAGTGGAGGCGGCGCTGGGAGATGAGCTCACCTCCGCGCCGCCTCTCCCTATGTAGTGAACGGGTCGCGTGTCGCATCAACCCTTTCACACTGCCACTGACCCAGTATTCAACCCGGGAATAACACTTTTTATAACTCAGGTTGAATTAACGGGTCACACGACCCAGGAATTCTCCATGGCACCTTTCACATCGCACAGTGACCCGTGTTAACCCGGCATTATACTTGGTCGATACCGGGTTATTTGTGCGATGTGAAAGGTGTGTAAGACACATCAGGAGACTGTGCTTATGAGTCTGATATGCTGCGATTAAAACGCATTTTCGGCAAAAAAAAAAGACTATTGACGCTAGTGGAATTTCACGGGGCCTGGTGGCTCACTCCCTCCAGGCATCTCGTGGTGGGTGCTGTATTGAGGCTAGATGTAGGAGGACACATCTGTATGTGTATATAATATTGTATTTTTTATAAATAAAAAGTGTATAAAAGTTTAGTTAGAATTAAAGGTGGAATTCCCAAGTGAGAGCACTTGCTGTTATTTATTTAACAGTTTCTTATATAGTGCAGCATTTTCCATTGCGCTTTACAATTGGAACAATAGTAATAGAACAGAACTTGGTTCTAACAGACAGCCATAGAGGTATGAAGGTCCTGCTAGCAAGCTTAGTTTTTAGGGAAGTAGGCATTGATACACAAGGATAAGTGCTACCTATTAAATAATTGTCCTGCCAGATTGCAAAAGTTCTTAATGGGCTGTATGATATAGTCACTCAGCAATGTTATTCTTATTTTAATTCTCTCTCTCCTAATCTGGGGACACAGTTTCAAAGCAGTTAGAGCTGGCACTATGCTACTGGACACTTGGGGCTTAACATTGTAAAGACTGAAGTTCCTCTGCTCTCTAACGACTGCTCACCAAATATCTTTTCTTTTTTTTTTTTAACTAAGAGCCCAAGGAATTTTTGCAATTTTTCAATAGCCTGCTTGCGTCATATAGGTTAGGGGTTACTTTATTTTTAGTGCAAGCTGTAGGCAGCAGTAACTCCCATATGGCAGTGTGCATTATTTACAGGAAATGCAGAGGATGTTTCATGTTACATCCTCCAATGCCACCTGTATATCAGGTACTGGTTTGCACGGCTTGGGTGGAGGGGGATTATACAGCCTCACTTGTTTTTTAAGGGTATGAGCATTGCACCTTGAGAAACACCCTTTGTGACGTTAAAATGTTGTTGGTAAATGTGGCTGCACGTTAATTCATTGTTCAATACATGTCTCCTATTGGAAAGCGATGAGTGCCTCCTGGTTCCTATTTCTGCCATTTGGGGGATATGCAAGCTATCCCAATGGAACCCTGGTGTAATGTTTTTCTCCTTCTTTCATTCATCTCTTTACCCTACCCTTTGGTGCTCTGTAACTTTTTGAAATGGAGATTTGTTTAGCAAGGATCAGAGAGTAGCTTCAGAATATTATTGTTAATACCCCCCACCCCCTCCATTGTGCCAGTGCCCCCCAGATGGAAGCAAAGATATGGATTTCACCTAACTACAAAAATACTCTTATTGCCTCAATTTTGTATTGCTTACCTGAATATTCATGTAAATAGGGAGAGAGAGATTTTGATGCCGCAGCTGACTAGGGAATATCAGATGAACATGCATGCAGCTAAAAAATAAAAAATATATACAATACTACATGTTTGTCTATTAAATATGTTTATTTTACATTTATTTTAGGGAGCAGATTGTGAGGAAATACCTTGGGAAATAATCTAGCATTTATACACACCACATGGATGGAGAAACTATATATAATATTGTTAGTCTGGGATTTTAATGGTAATTAGTATTTTCATGTAGTGTAAGGGTGTGTACACACGGTGAGATTTTTTCTTGAGATTTTGACTATATAGTCAAAATCGCAAGAAAAGTTAGTGCAAATCGCAAGGTGAAAGTCACCTTGCGATCCCGATGCGCGGCCCCGCCAGGTCGGCATCGCAAGAAAAGATAGACTGTGCAGGCAAGTCAATCCTTGCTAGATCGGTGTACTATCTAGTTCATCTCACATGTCAATGACATCTCACATAAGCCAAAATCTCACATAAGCCAAAATCGTAAGCACACACAGTCCATATCTCAAGAAAAGTTAGTCAAAATCTGTCCTATCTGCGCTCTGGGGAGTTCAAGGGAAATCGCAAGTAAAAATCGAACATAGCAAGGATCTCACCGTGTGTACACACCTTAAGTGTGACCGCTTCTTCACTGGAAAGCATTGCTAAGAAGAAAGTCCTGAAAAGAAGTAATTAGATCAATTCACATCAAGAAATGTAAATTCTATCACCAGTACTATCAAATTGTAACTTATTGTCTTCTGTATTTAAAAAGCAAACCACAGTAACCCAGCCAGCATCATCACCAGGGAAGTCTGCAGCAAGTGATTCTGCTCCAAGTGCAAACTCTGTGGCCTACAGGTGAGCTGGAATGCAACTCTGCAGCTTGCAATAATTTTCTACTCTGTAACACGAAATGTGGTTTACTATAAACATGTAGGGCCATTTCACAAAAAAGTCTTCATTATCCATTTTCAGTGTCTGTGTTGAAATCTACATTATTAAGTAGAGAGAACATTATGTAATGTTAACATTTCTAAAGTAGAAAATTTTGATAAGGTATGCAATTTAATGTTTGATTTTCTAACCTTTCAAATTGGGAGTTCCACAATTTATCACTAGGTGGTGTTACTGTTAGTATATAGTGGTTCACTTGCAAGAGCAATTAGTATCTGAAGCTGAAAATGTAAGTTAAACATCAGCATAACTAACTTGTAACGTTAGTTACAAAACATGATTACGTTTCCTTCAGCTTTGTAAGATGTGTAACTTTTAGATATAAGGTTTATGAGGATTCTGGACATCTAACCAATACCTCAATGTCCATTGATGGCCATTAAATAAAATAGATTATCTTATAAATGGTAACTACACTAATGTTACATGTGTATTTAAGTCAATATCATACGCTACATAAATGTTATTGTCTAATACATTGTCCACTTTTAGAAACCAACCAGGGGTAAAGTGGATCTAGAAAACTGTAGTTCTTAATATTAATATATACAAAAGGTGGAAGCATTGGTACTGTAGGATGATCATTTGTGGGCAAGGGATGTGGACCCCTTTGGACATTTAGTTTTTTTTCTCATGCTTTCATATTTTTATTTTTCTTTTTCTTTTTTTTTTGTTTGTTTGCAAGTAATAGACAGAGGACCACTGATTGGCTCCCAGGATGACAATGCTCTGCCGCAGACTGTGTGCTGGGGTGGATGCTGTAGCATCAGTGAGACCATTAGTGGAGGGGAGAGGGTCTGTAGGGAGTGAGTACATCTTGACAATTTATATAGTATCTTGGGTTCAAGTTCAGAACATGGGACCCCTGGATTAAAGTAACTAAACTGCTTCGGAACATCATTAAACTTGTTCAAAACATTAAAGGTCAACAAAAATGGTTGTCAGAAAAATGGTCGACACAAAAATGGTTCACAATTTTTTGGGGGCTAATTATTGTATCTTCATGTTATGTGACTACCATTAGTAGAAACGTGTGGCCTCGCTTTGGGCACGTTAATGCATCTTCTTGTGCGCTCGCTTTGCCCGCCATGCCACTCTTGTGGGTGACCCCAATTAACTTCGTGGTTAACCGCAGACCGCAAAGTTCCCATCATAGACTATAATGGAGGACCGCGATCCTCCATTCTAGCCACTGCGCAAAGCCTCATTGGCTGTGTGCTTCTTGCCTGTCAATCAGGAGAGCGCCATGACGTTGCGCTCCCTGATTGGCTGACGGGACCTTCACTGTCAGTAGTCACGGGGGGGTCCCGGCAGTCGGAAAAAGGGGTTGCTACATGGAATGAAGAGGACCGAACTTCACCGGATAATAGGTGAGTATTTTGGGCATCTTTTCACAGGTCCACCGTGGATTCTACAGGACAAGAGGACCGAGGGGCATGTATGTAAAATAAAGCTTTACTGTCACAATGTGTATGTTGTGTTTTTTGGGGGGTATTTCTCTGTCATCCATCTGGGGGACGCTGCGCCGTTACTTGTGGGTTAGAGGTGTGGTCGTGGAGTTTGGCACAGGATCTATCAAACAAACTGCCTCCTCCCCCCTCTAACCCCTCCCATCTCCTTCCTGCCTAGCTAGCACTTCAGTTTTAGTTTTGTGCCTGTGGAGTACAGACACAGTTCTTTTCTTTCTCCTTAGATTAGTGAGGTTTTTATTATTTTCCATGGAGCCAGGGGAATATTTGGCATCAATAGACCTAAAAGACACCTACTTACATGTTCCTATTTGGACGAGTCATCAATCTCTTCTGAGATTTGCAATCGGACCTTGGCATTTTCAGTTTCAGGCTCTCTCCTTTGTTCTATCCATGGCTCCTCGGGTGTTTATAAAGGTCATGGGCCATGTAGTGGCGGTTCTGCGTTGTCAGGGTCAACATCACTCCATACTTGGACGACCTGTTACTCAAGGCCCGTCAGAATCGATCCTTTCTCAGAACTTGCTTCTCACGGTAGAGACTCTGCAGTTGTTCGGTTGGATAATAAACTTTCCAAAGTCGTCTTTGCTTCCTTCCCAGAAAATGATATATTTCTGGGACTTTTATTCGACACCAACAGCCAGAAGGTGTTTCTTCCTTCGGACAAGATTCAGGACCTGCAATCCAGAATTCGGACACTGTTACAGTTACCAGTTGTTTCGGTCCTCAGATGCATGCAGGTGTTAGGCAAGATGGTTTCGGCCTTTGAGGCAGTCCCATATGCCAGATTTCATGACCGACCTCTTAAGACTCAGCTTCTCAGCAGTTGGATGCGGATGGAACCACGTGTCGAATTGCAGTTAATCCGCTTGTCAATAAGGACTCGTCAATCACTTCACTGGTGGCTTCACAGCCACAATTTGACCAAAGCAGCTCCGTTCACGATTTGGTCTTGGATGTTGGTCACCACAGATGCAAGCCTCAGCGGTTGGGGAGCGGTGTTCCAAACTCATCACTTTCAAGGGCGCTGGAACACTCAGGAGTTGAAATTACAGATCAACATTTTGGAGTTGAGGGCAATCCGGTATGCGCTCCTTCAGATTCAAACTATATGGTACAGGGTCATCCAGTTCGAGTTCAGTCCGACAATGCCACGGCGGTGGCTTAGATAAAAAAAACAGGGAGGAACTCGAAGTTGGGCCGCCATGAGAGCAGTCGCTCAGATTCTCACATGGGCGGAACGTTGGGTTCCAGCAATATCCGCAATTCACCTTCCAGGAGTCGAGAACTGGGAAGCGGATTTTTTGAGCCGTCACACGATTCATCCGGGAGAATGGGAACTTCACCAGGAAGTGTTTCTAACTCTAGTGGCCCGCTGGGGAATGCCCGATGTAGACCTGATGGCATCTCGTCTCAACAAGAAGCTTCCTCACTACGGCTCGCGGTCTCGGGATCCTCAAGCATTTCTGATTGATGCTCTAACAGCCCCGTGGCAGTTTCAACTGGGTTACGTGTTTCCGCCAATTCCACTGATTCCACGTCTACTTCAACGCATTCGGCGAGAAGGTCTCGCAATAATACTGGTGGCTCCAGATTGGCCGCGCCGACAGTGGTACACTCTTCTGCACAGCATGGTCGTCGGAGACCCCTTTAGTCTCCCCCTGCGACTAGATCTTCTTCAAGGACCTTGTCGCCACCCAGATTTAAGTCGGCTGGCTTTGACGGCTTGGTTCTTGAATCCAACATTTTAAAAGCTAAAGATCTTTCTCGTTCTGTGGTACAGACGATGATTCGGGCTAGGAAACCGGTGACTTCTGGCATTTACCATAGGGTATGGCGTATTTACATTGCTTGGTGCGAAAAGCGGGGCTTGACTCCGCATTTGTATAAACTTCCTCGCCTGCTATCTTTCCTTCAGGAGGGTCTCGATAAGGGTCTGAGGCTTTCTTCACTGAAGGGTCAGGTTTCGGCCTTGTCGGTTCTTTTCCAAAAGAAACTAGCGATCATTCCAGAGGTTCAAACATTTCTTCAGGGAGTGCTTCGGATTCAACCACCTTTTGTTCCTCCTGTTCCTCCCTGGGATTTAAACTTGGTCCTTACGGCCCTTCAAAAATCTCCATTTGAGCCTTTGGAATCTGTAGAACTGCGTTATCTAACACTAAACGTTTTTTTTCTTTTGGCTATTGCCTCAGCTAGACGAGTGTCTGAGTTGGCGGCTCTTTCTTGCAGGCCACCCTTGTTAGTTTTTCATGAGAACCGGGTGGTTCTGCGGACTAAGCCTTCTTTCCTTCCAAAGGTTGTTTCAGCGTTCCATTTAAATCAGGACATTGTCCTTCCAGCGTTTGCTCCGTCGTCTTCTCCTGGGGAGAACTCCCATTTGGCCCTCCTGGATGTTGTTCGGGCCTTGCGTATTTATTTGTCTTGCACGGAGTCTTTCCGTCGTACGGATACCTTGTTGGTATTGATTGATGCTCCCAAACGAGGTTGGCCGGCTTCCAAGAACACTGGCCCGTTGGGTAACTTCGGCCATCAGACAGGCGTACGTATCTTCAAATGTTTCGGTTCCTGACTCGGTTAGGGCTCATTCGACTAGAGCTGTTGGAGCCTCTTGGGCTGTTGTCGGTGGTGCATCTATTGAGCAGCTGTGCAGGGTGGCGACCTGGTCGTCAGTCCATACTTTCACAAAGTTTTAAAGTTTTTATACTTTTGGTTTAGAGACTGCCTCTGTTGGGCGTCGTATTTTACTGACTGCTATGCCGTCAACGTCTCCCTCCTCTCATTAGCTTGCTTTGGGAAATCCCACAAGTAACGGCGCAGCGTCCCCCAGATGGATGACGGAGAAATAGGGATTTTGTTTACTTACCGTAAAATCTTTCTCTGAGTCCATATGGGGGACGCTGTGATCCCTCCCATAGTTTTGTCTGGTTTATTTGGTTGTTTTTTTGTTCTGGTCTATCTCCTTTGGCTTGGCTAAACGTTAACTGAAGTGCTAGCTAGGCAGGAAGGAGATGGGGAGGGGTAGAGGGGGGAGGAGGCAGTTTCTTTGATAGGTTCTGTGCCAAACTCCATGACCACACCTCTAACCCACAAGTAACGGCGCAGCGTCCCCTAGATGGACTCAGAGAAAGAGATTTTACGGTAAGTAAACAAAAATCCCTATTTCATTTGTAGTAGAACTACAGGTACCAGCGGGCCTGTTCTTTCCCCGCATGCTGGTACTTGTGGTTCTCCAAGTACCAGCTTGTGGGGGGGGGGGGGGGCGGCTTGCTGGGACTTGTAGTTCTCCTACAAAAAAACAATATTCATTATTTTTACACAAAGGCCATCAGCCTCCCATCCACTGCCCACGGATGGGGGTGGACAGCCTCGGGCTTGGCCCTTGAGTGGCTGGAGGGGGGGACCCCTTGATTTAAAGGGGTCCCCACTCCTCCAGGGTACCCCGGCCAGGGGTGACTAGTTGGGGAGGGGGAATGCCACGGCCGCAGGGACCTACATAAGTGTCCCCCGGCTGTGGCATTATCTCTCTGGCTAATGGAGCCCGGTGCTGGTTTGAAATATACGGGGGACCCCTACGTCTTTTGTCCCCCGTATTTTTTTTGAACCTGGACCAGACGCAGAACCCGATGCTGGTTGTTTAAATATGGGGGGACCCTATGCAATTTTTCCCCTGTATTTTTACAACCAGGACCGGCTCAAAGAGCCTGAGGCTGGTTATGCTTAGGAGGGGGGACCCCACGCAATTTTTTTGTATTATTATTATTATTATTATTATTTATTTTATTTTTTTAACACTTTCACACTCCTTCCCACAGATATGCATGCACGGATCTCACTGATCCGTGCATGCCTATCAGAATACGCATCCAAAAAGCAGGTCTATTTGAAACCTGCTTTTTTTTTTTATGAATTAGAACATTTACCGGCAGTGTTTGGCTATTGCCGGCAGTGATTGTGAATACGAATTCTTAGCAAATTACGGAGTTCTATAAAATAACAGGCGTGTTTGACAGATGGTGTATCCATTCGTATTTGTGAACTCTGCCGTTAAAACAAATCCGAATGCCCTCATCACTGCCGAGGTTTGTGTTTAGTAAATTTCCGAGATGACTCTTTGAAAAAACGAAAAAAAAACATTCGGACAAAATCGGGACCTTAGTAAATTTACCCCCTAGAGATATGGACAGATGGTGCATCCCAGCATTTAAAAAGAAAAGAATTGTCATATCTGTCACATTTGCTTGGGGCTGAGCACATTTCAGCTCAATGGAATTATCATGAATCATATCATGGTAAAGGACCCCATGTTGGCACCTTTTAAGGAGATTGGAAACTTGTTTGACAGGGGCACTGTATTGCGTAATTACAAAGAATTTTTTGAGGTCAATGCACAAAATCTACTGTGTGTTCTTGTTGAGTCTGAGACAACATTTCATATATGACTATCAAGAAACAATAAATAGAGGTGGGTACCTGCGCTGGCTGCACAAATATTTAATTTATAATTAATAATAATTAATAATTTATTGCACTATCAAGAAACAATGTTTGACTATCTCCAATAGAAATACGTGGTGCAAGATGTGTGGTTCCTGTCAAAGAATTTGCTATAAAAATATAGCAAAACACATGTGAAAGTGCTCTTCTTGGTACATGCAAATGAAAACACATTGCTAATGTTGAAAATGGTCAAGTTCACTATTCAACTTCAGATGAACATGCAAATATTTATCAGTCTACTGCTAATACCCAAGAAGTTAAATCTCAGATCACAGTTCCACCTGTGATCTCTTGTAGTAGTGAAGTTCCCTACAGTTAAAGGAGATTAAACCCTACATTGGAAACATAAGTATCCTTACTGACGACTTTCTTACTGTGCAATACTTGAAAAGAAAAGGTGGTTTGGGATTACAGGAGTATTATGATAAAGACATTGACATCATAAGCACAGATTTAGTATTGTGAACTTTGGCAGAGCCACGTGAATTGTGCGGCAAACATTATTTCTCTGATTTGCCTGTAATATTGAGTTTTGTTAAATGTTTATTGTTATACTGCATAGAGTTTAATGTATAGTCTTTGTGTAACAGTTATATAATGTGAAATTACTTATAAAAACATATACCTATTTTGATAAATGGAAATTTTTGGTACTTCATTTAACTAATTATACAAACAATCTTATGTAGGACTACTGCTATTGTACAGTAAAAGGGAAAAGTTGCCATATACATCATTTAACAAATTTATACCAAAAAATGTAACTGTTACATTTTGCTGGACCAGAATTTTTAATTAAATGTCAACCTAAGTTTTTCAGCAAAGAAAGTAAATTACATTTATAAAAGCACATTAAATTCCTGTTATCTTTTAATACTATATTTTATACATCTTTCATCGAATTTCCGTAATCGACAGTAGAAATGTAACATTAGTTTCTTTGAAATGGACCTGTCTGAAATAGGTACACTAGAAACCTAACTCATGCAACCACTTGTCACATTAAGGCATTATAACCTTTTTTATTTTTTGATTTTGCAGTGATTTAATTTTTCCAAACTTTTGACTATTTGTTGTTCAAAAATCATATGTTGTCCATTAAGTTCATTCTGTTTTACAAAATCAAATTTTGTACTGACCAGCTTGAGTTCTCGCTAGTCTGGACTGTTCCCCTAAAATACCAAAGGTATATGTATCGTCCTATTCCTCCTGTATGCCTTGGTTATACATCGAACCTACTCCACAGCATTTCTCGAGTTGTTATATGTTTATGGATCAGTTCTAAAGTTGACCAAAAATTATGGTTCAGCATATGGATATGAACCAGTGCCAGAGTATAGGCAGGAAGGCCAGGAAGGTCACCAAGGGCCTTACCACGGGAGCTGCAACCTATTATGGACACCTAAAGAGACTCCCGACCCACAATGCTGCAATAAGTGGGGATATTTCAGTTGTTTCACAGCATTATCTTCCTACTAAAGTGGCCAGGAAATAATTCAGTTGTTTGCTTGGCCAGCCCTGCGCAGGTTGTGGCAGCTGCATTCTCGCGCAAGAATGCATAGTCTTTGGCATGTAAAGCAGCTTCTTCCATGCTAAGTGCCAGGAACACTGCATTACGTGGATTTCTCTATCGTCCTAGTGGATGCTGGGGTTCCTGAAAGGACCATGGGGAATAGCGGCTCCGCAGGAGACAGGGCACAAAAGTAAAGCTTTCCGATCAGGTGGTGTGCACTGGCTCCTCCCCCTATGACCCTCCTCCAAGCCAGTTAGATTTTTGTGCCCGGCCGAGAAGGGTGCAATCTAGGTGGCTCTCCTAAAGAGCTGCTTAGAGAAAGTTTAGCTTAGGTTTTTTATTTTACAGTGAGTCCTGCTGGCAACAGGATCACTGCAACGAGGACTTAGGGGAGAAGAAGTGAACTCACCTGCGTGCAGGATGGATTGGCTTCTTGGCTACTGGACATCAGCTCCAGAGGGACGATCACAGGTACAGCCTGGATGGTCACCGGAGCCTCGCCGCCGGCCCCCTTGCAGATGCTGAAACATGAAGAGGTCCAGAATCGGCGGCAGAAGACTCCTCAGTCTTCTAAAGGTAGCGCACAGCACTGCAGCTGTGCGCCATTTTCCTCTCAGCACACTTCACACGGCAGTCACTGAGGGTGCAGGGCGCTGGGAGGGGAGCGCCCTGGGAGGCAAATGAAAACCTATTTGGCTAAAAAATACCTCACATATAGCCTCCGGGGCTATATGGAGATATTTAACCCCTGCCAGAATACACTAAAGAGCGGGAGACGAGCCCGCCGGAAAAGGGGCGGGGCCTATCTCCTCAGCACACAGCGCCATTTTCCTTACACAGCTCCGCTGGTCAGGACGGCTCCCAGGTCTCTCCCCTGCACTGCACTACAGAAACAGGGTAAAACAAGAGAGGGGGGGCAAAATAGTGGCAAAAATTATATTATAAAAGCAGCTATACAGGGAGCACTTATTATAAGGCTATCCCTGTCATATATAGCGCTTTTGGTGTGTGCTGGCAAACTCTCCCTCTGTCTCCCCAAAGGGCTAGTGGGGTCCTGTCTTCGTTAAGAGCATTCCCTGTGTGTCTGCTGTGTGTCGGTACGTGTGTGTCGACATGTATGAGGACGATATTGGTGTGGAGGCGGAGCAATTGCCAAATATGGGGATGTCACCTCCTAGGGGGTCGACACCAGAATGGATGCCTTTATTTATGGAATTACGGGATAGTGTCAACACGCTAAAGCAGTCGTTTGTCGACATGAGACGGCCGGACAATCAGTTAGTGCCTGTCCAGGCGCCTCAAACACCGTCAGGGGCTGTAAAACGCCCTTTGCCTCAGTCGGTCGACACAGACACGGTGACGAATCAACCGTATTTTCCAGTAGGGCCACACGTTATATGATTTTGGCAATGAAGGAGGCGTTACATTTAGCTGATACTACTGGTACCACTAAACAGGGTATTATGTGGGGTGTGAAAAAACTACCTATAGTTTTTCCTGAATCAGAAGAACTAAATGATGTATGTGATGAAGCGTGGGTTGCCCCCGATAAAAAGATGCTAATTTCAAAGAAGTTATTAGCTTTATACCCTTTCCCGTCAGAGGTTAGGGCGCGCTGGGAAACACCTCCTAGGGTGGATAAGGCGCTCACACGCTTATCTAAACAAGTGGCGTTACCCTCTCCTGAGACGGCCGCACTTAAAGATCCAACAGATAGGAGGATGGAAAATATCCAAAAAAGTATATACACACATACAGGTGTTATACTACGACCAGCTATAGCGTCAGCCTGGATGTGCAGTGCTGGAGTAGTTTGGTCAGAGTCCCTGATTGAAAATATTGATACCCTGGATAGGGACAATGTTTTACTGTCTTTAGAGCAAATAAAGGATGCATTTCTTTATATGCGTGATGCACAGAGGGATATCTGCACACTGGCATCACGGGTAAATGCTATGTCCATTTCGGCCAGAAGAAGTTTATGGACGCGACAGTGGTCAGGCGATGCGGACTCAAAACGGCATATGGAAGTTTTGCCGTATAAAGGGGAGGAGTTATTTGGAGTCGGTCTATCAGATTTGGTGGCCACGGCTACAGCCGGGAAATCCACCTTTTTACCTCAAGCTACTCCCCAACAGAAAAAGACACCGACTTTTCAACCGCAGTCCTTTCGTTCCTTTAAAAACAAGAGAGCAAAGGGATATTCATATCTGCCACGAGGCAGAGGAAGGGGGAAGAGACACCAACAGGCAGCTCCTTCCCAGGAACAGAAGCCCTCCCCCGCTTCTACAAAAGCCTCAGCATGACGCTGGGGCTTCTCAAGCGGACTCGGGGGCGGTGGGCGGTCGTCTCAAGCATTTCAGCGCGCAGTGGGCTCACTCGCAGGTAGATCCCTGGATCCTGCAGATAATATCTCAGGGGTACAGGTTGGAACTAGAGACAGATCCGCCTCGCCGTTTCCTGAAGTCTGCTTTACCAACGTCCCCCTCCGAAAGGGAGACGGTTTTGGAAGCCATTCACAAGCTGTACTCTCAGCAGGTGATAGTCAAGGTACCTCTTCTACAACAGGGAAAGGGGTATTATTCCACTCTATTTGTGGTACCGAAGCCGGACGGCTCGGTAAGACCTATTCTAAATCTGAAGTCCTTGAACCTGTACATAAAGAAGTTCAAGTTCAAAATGGAGTCACTCAGAGCAGTGATAGCGAACCTGGAAGAAGGGGACTTTATGGTGTCCTTGGACATCAAGGATGCGTACCTCCACGTTCCAATTTACCCCTCACACCAGGGGTACCTCAGGTTCGTTGTACAAAACTGTCACTATCAGTTTCAGACGCTGCCGTTCGGATTGTCCACGGCACCTCGGGTCTTTACAAAGGTAATGGCCGAGATGATGATTCTTCTTCGAAGAAAAGGCGTATTAATTATCCCATACTTGGACGATCTCCTAATAAGGGCAAGGTCCAGAGAACAGCTAGAGAGGGGATTAGCACTGTCTCAAGAAGTGCTAAAACAACACGGCTGGATTCTGAATATTCCAAAATCCCAGTTAATGCCGACAACTCGTCTGCTGTTCCTAGGGATGATTCTGGACACGGTTCAGAAAAAGGTTTTTCTCCCGGAGGAAAAAGCCAAGGAGTTGTCCGAGCTTGTCAGGAACCTCCTAAAACCAGGAAAGGTGTCTGTACATCAATGCACAAGAGTCCTGAGAAAAATGGTGGCTTCTTACGAAGCAATTCCATTCGGCAGATTCCATGCACGAATTTTCCAGAGGGATCTGTTAGACAAATGGTCAGGGTCGCATCTTCAGATGCACCAGCGGATAACCCTGTCTCCAAGGTCAAGGGTATCTCTTCTGTGGTGGTTGCAGAGTGCTCATCTATTGGAGGGCCGCAGATTCGGCATACAGGATTGGATCCTGGTGACCACGGACGCCAGCCTGAGAGGCTGGGGAGCAGTCACACAAGGAAGAAACTTCCAGGGAGTGTGGACGAGCCTGGAAACGTCTCTTCACATAAACATTCTGGAACTAAGAGCAATCTACAATGCTCTAAGCCAGGCAGAACCTCTGCTTCAAGGAAAACCGGTGTTGATCCAGTCGGACAACATCACGGCAGTCGCCCATGTGAACAGACAGGGCGGCACAAGAAGCAGGAGTGCAATGGCAGAAGCTGCAAGGATTCTTCGCTGGGCAGAGAATCATGTGATAGCACTGTCAGCAGTGTTCATCCCGGGAGTGGACAACTGGGAAGCAGACTTCCTCAGCAGACACGACCTTCACCCGGGAGAGTGGGGACTTCATCCGGAAGTCTTCCACATGCTGGTAACCCGTTGGGAAAGACCAATGGTGGACATGATGGCGTCTCGCCTCAACAAAAAACTGGACAGGTATTGCGCCAGGTCAAGAGATCCGCAGGCAATAGCTGTGGACGCGCTGGTAACGCCTTGGGTGTACCAGTCGGTGTATGTGTTTCCTCCTCTGTCTCTCATACCAAAAGTATTGAGAATTATACGGCAAAGAGGCGTAAGAACGATACTAGTGGTTCCGGATTGGCCAAGAAGGACTTGGTACCCGGAACTTCAAGAGATGATCACGGAAGATCCGTGGCCTCTACCTCTAAGGAGGGACTTGCTTCAGCAGGGTCCCTGTCTGTTTCAAGACTTACCGCGGCTGCGTTTGACGGCATGGCGGTTGAACGCCGGATCCTAAAGGAAAAAGGCATGCCGGAAGAAGTCATTCCTACTTTGATTAAAGCAAGGAAGGAAGTAACCGTGCAACACTATCACCGCATTTGGCGAAGATATGTTGCGTGGTGCGAGGATCGGAGTGCTCCGACGGAGGAATTTCAACTGGGTCGATTCCTACATTTCCTGCAATCAGGATTGTCTATGGGTCTCAAATTGGGATCTATTAAGGTTCAAATTTCGGCCCTGTCGATTTTCTTTCAAAAAGAATTGGCTTCAGTTCCTGAAGTCCAGACTTTTGTTAAGGGAGTGCTGCATATACAGCCTCCTGTGGTGCCTCCAGTGGCACCGTGGGATCTCAATGTGGTTTTGGAATTTCTAAAATCTCATTGGTTTGAACCACTAAAAAAGGTGGATTTAAAATATCTCACATGGAAAGTGACCATGTTACTAGCCCTGGCTTCGGCCAGGAGAGTGTCAGAACTGGCAGCTTTATCTTACAAAAGCCCATATCTGATTTTCCATTCGGACAGGGCAGAACTGCGGACTCGTCCGCATTTTCTCCCTAAGGTGGTGTCAGCATTTCATCTGAACCAGCCTATTGTAGTGCCTGCGGCTACAAGTGACTTGGAGGACTCCAAGTTACTGGACGTTGTCAGAGCATTAAAAATATATATTGCAAGGACAGCTGGAGTCAGAAAATCTGACTCGTTGTTTATATTGTATGCACCCAACAAGATGGGTGCTCCTGCGTCTAAGCAGACGATTGCTCGTTGGATCTGTAGCACAATCCAACTTGCACATTCTGTGGCAGGCCTGCCACAGCCTAAATCTGTAAAGGCCCACTCCACAAGGAAGGTGGGCTCATCTTGGGCGGCTGCCCGAGGGGTCTCGGCATTACAACTTTGCCGAGCAGCTACGTGGTCAGGGGAGAACACGTTTGTAAAATTTTACAAATTTGATACTCTGGCTAAGGAGGACCTGGAGTTCTCTCATTCGGTGCTGCAGAGTCATCCGCACTCTCCCGCCCGTTTGGGAGCTTTGGTATAATCCCCATGGTCCTTTCAGGAACCCCAGCATCCACTAGGACGATAGAGAAAATAGGAATTTACTTACCGATAATTCTATTTCTCGGAGTCCGTAGTGGATGCTGGGCGCCCATCCCAAGTGCGGATTATCTGCAATAATTGTACATAGTTATTGTTAACTAATTCGGGTTATTGTTAAGAAGCCATCTTTCAGAGGCTCCTCTGTTATCATACTGTTAACTGGTTTTGATCACAAGTTGTACGGTGTGATTGGTGTGGCTGGTATGAGTCTTACCCGGGATTCAAAATTCCTCCCTTATTGTGTACGCTCGTCCGGGCACAGTACCTAACTGGCTTGGAGGAGGGTCATAGGGGGAGGAGCCAGTGCACACCACCTGATCGGAAAGCTTTACTTTTGTGCCCTGTCTCCTGCGGAGCCGCTATTCCCCATGGTCCTTTCAGGAACCCCAGCATCCACTACGGACTCCGAGAAATAGAATTATCGGTAAGTAAATTCTTATTTTCTGCCTACATTTCAGGTGGTTGCAAGCAGAAATCTATAATAAGGGCAGGCTTGTGGCTGGTAGTCCCAAAAAATTTACTCCTAGCCACTTTAAACAGGAGCCAATCCTGTCAAACAATTGAATCCCCTCCCCCCTCAGTGTGTTCTCGGGCTGGCAGCGTCACAGTTGAGATGTAATAACGCCGCAATGCTGCCGTCAGTGGACCCTGAAGGGAGGTGCTCCAGAGGGATGACTACTGTGTGGACTCCGTAGAAAGAGGAACGCTTCAGGAGAAATCCACTTTAGAGGGGGTGGTGGTTGGGGTGATAAAAGTGGTTGCAGGAATGGGTAAACTAGAAAGCATGATTTTTACTTTTGGGGGCTTCAATAAACTACTTATACCCTTTTCAAACAAAGTGAAATTACTGGGTGAAGCAGTTCTACTGGGTTGGAGAATGGGAATTTCGACCCGTGTTGACCCTTTCACACAGACTAAATACCTGTGTTGATTCGCAAATTACTGGGTAGAATTTCTTGACCCGGTAATTTGCTTCCCTGTGTGAAAGGTGGGTCAGGCAGGGACTGGCAAAACTACACAGCACTTAAATGCCGGGATTTTCAGACATTTCTGTCTGAAAAGTGTGTTATTCTGTCCCAGACATCGAGTACAGCATAAAAACAGATAACAAATTGTCTGGATCATTTAGTTGTCAAACCTGACTGATCCTCCTGACTGTCGTTAAGCCATTTCCATGCAATTAAATGAAGATCATCTGCATACATATGTATCCACGTACACCAATCCACAACTTGCTCCATATAGCCCTGTTTGACATGCTACAGACTGCAACTAAGCTGCACCATGCATCCCACCATATAGTTTTGTTCAGCATTTGCATCTTAGTTACAGCACTAATCCAACAAAATGCACAGGTACCCAGGGCACTGGCTATGGCGATGTATGCAGTAACTATGTGCACCTCTGATAACCTGGATCTATGTGCGCCAGTCCCACCATGGATCACACCACACAGCGTTGTGCTTAATCTGTGACTTTATACCCACCTCCATTGCAATAAAAATACTAATCCTAAATGCAAAGTACTCAGTATACAACGAAGTATGGAGGTACTGGAATTGCTACAGATTGTATCAGGTGGCAAAAGACTGCTGGATTTGGTGCAGTTGAAGATTATTAAAGTAAGAAAGGATAAGCACATGAGGGAAGAGGGCCCTGCTCGTGAGAGCTTACATTCAGGGGAGGGGTAGACAGACAGATGGGTGACACAGATGGGGTTAATACATCACAGGTTAATACATCTGCCCCATTGTTTGTAATTTGGAAGTGTTCCGTTAACTGTAGCAACGGTCCAGCTCAGAGTAATTAATGTTGCAATACTGCAGTAATGGGGATGCGGTCAAGATCCCGCCGGACGGAATCCCGGTGGTCGGAATACAAACACCAGAATCCCGACCGGCACAATCCCGACATATTCTCCCTCTGTGGGTGTCCACGACACCCATAGAGAGAGAATAAATTAGTGTGCCGAGCGCAGCGAGCCCACAAGGGGCTGCATTGCGCTCGCCCCCCTGTCGTGATTGTGCCGGTCGGGATTCTGGTGTCGGTATTCCGACTGCCGGGATCCTGTCCGGCGGGATTTCGTACTGATCCCCCGTAATGATGTGTTTAAAACTAACAATGTCCACTTGTATACAAAAGGGAGACACTGGAACATTGGAGTATAGAGCATATGTCTGGAGCCCTGATATTTTAAATTTAAAGTCTGTAACGCCTCCCATTTTGTACCCCTTAGCCTACTAGGAAACCATTTTTTTCTAATAAAGAGTATGGTGTACAGTGTGGGTTTAGTTTTTTTATTTCGCTTTTCTCTTATTTTTTTTTGTACTATATATCCCCACTGCCATCTTGCGTCATCAAACAGTTCCTTTGGCTGTGAGATGCCTGAGTGTAGGAGGTACAATGTTGATAAATCCTATTGCTTCCCAGTAGCTTCTTACCATAGTTATAATGGTTAGGAACCCTCCCTGAAGCAGAGAGAAATGAGCAAGATGTTGCGGTAAGCAGAGATTCTTTTATGTAGAGTGCTGGGTTTGTTATCTTTGATATACCCCATGTTAGGCACCTGCTAGTATTCTGAAGTTGACCTTAGGGATGCTGGGTCCTGTGGAGAGTATTAAGATAGTTATACCCTTACCCAGCGCCACTTCCTTTTCCTCACTGAGGAAGCCCATAAGACATTACAGTCACGCAGACCTGTACACTCATTCCCTACTGATATATATTATGTTTTAAATGTAGTCTTGTGCGACACCACCAGACAACGCATTTTCTTTCTTTCTTGTTTGCAATACCTATACTACAGCATGTTCTAAAGATGGTGAAAAGAGAAAACAATCGGGCAATTTTTGGTGGCCAATAGGGTTGGGGCACACACATTTGTTTTTGAATGAATGACATAAGGGTAATTTCTAACCTCTTCCATATTGTTAGGACCTGCTAATTTAAGGACTTCATAAAGGTTTAGTGTAGTTGACTTTAATGGCAAAGGGCTTCTCTGACTGTGTAGTAAGGTTCAGGCTCATTAATAGCAGTTTTTGGACAAAAATGATCATACAGAATTTCTCCTGGTGCAAGAAGAAAATGTTTCCTACCTCTTCTTTTTAGTTGGCCTGTTTAATTGTATTCCTCCAGGGGGAATAGAGGTGGGAGTTTGACTGTGCAAAGTTTAAATTGCCTGCACTTGTGTCTGGGCCCAATACACCTCCAGGTGTCCCCCAGTGGACTCAAGAAAATGATTTAATCTAAATCTAAAAACACAATTATTTTTTTTATTTTTAAAATTGAATTGTGAAATGTTTATTCCAAAGGACAATCCCCACACTTTGTCCCCTATGCAAGGACTATTGAAATTCTTGTAAATATTTTATATACCAATACATGCTAACGTAATAACCCTGCACTCTTCCCCAGGGCTGCTGGTACTGTCAGACAAATGTTGGAATCAAAACGAAATGTAGGAGAAACTACTACACCTAATGTGCAGCCCTTACCTGCTGGTAAGACATTGCATGTGACTGTAAATTGTTTTATGAGGACGCTTGTTTCTTAAGACCAGTATTTGGAATAGTTTGAATATTGTTATGTTTATTTACATTTACCCTTATCTGCACTTTTTGCTACATTGTGACCCTCATGCGCATATTAACGTCTGATCTTTGTCTGTTAATATTTTAGCTCCACCTTCTGTCCCAAGCACTTCTTCTAATTTAACACTTCGCACATCAAACACCACACAGATGCCTGTAAGCCAATCCCCTGTTAATACTACTCTTCAAACCAGGGCACCACCTGACTGGAAACTAATTCAGCAGAAAAGTAAGTTAGACTTAATGATAAGTAATGTTTTGAATATCGTAGCGGTTAAGAAATCAAATATTCAAATATGTTTACAAGCTGTACCATACTTATTGCACTCACTCTGATATTAATGTCTTAAAAAAATATTTATTTTATTTATACAGTTAATGCTTCAAGTATTGGAACTTCTCAAAATACTTTCAGCAGTCAATCCAAACCTATTACACCAGTTACTATGACTTCAGTTCTACCTACACCTAGTACTGCTACAGTTGTTGGAAACGGTCAGGTGCCTACCAGCAGCACCCAGACAACTCTTTCATCCCTGCCTTTCATTCTACATGTTCCAGTTGCAATGCCCTCCCAGCCACAACTCCTACAAAGCACAACCGGAACACTGGTGACGAATAAGCAGTCTGGCAATGTTGAGTTCATCCCAGTACAAAATCAGTCTACGGTTGGCAGTCTCTCAAAAACACCAATGTCAGTATCTGTAACCAAAGCAATCAATAGCCCTTCAATGCCCAGCCCAGGCATCCAGCGGAATTCCCCTGCCAGTTCCATTGCTTCCACATTGACTGTACAGGCTATTCCCACAACCCATTCAGTTACTTTATCATCCAGACCCTCACTGCCAACTGTTGGAACCTCTGGTACATACAGTCAAGCAAGTAATCGGAACACAGCACAGTTAAAGTCGCCAGTATCTGTATTTAACAGTTCAATCTCATCTGACACACCTTCTGGAGGTAGATCAGGTAGGTAGATTTATTTTTCAGAATTCATGGAGTCTTGACATAATGAAAAGTGTTACAGATTTTTTAAATGTTGCATATCAACAATATGTAAATATGCAAATATTTTTAGATATATGTGACAATACCCTAAATCAGTATTTTACCCACTGGATTTTCTACTTAAGATATGAGCTAGTCCTAGGAAAGAAAAGATAAAACACTGAAACCAACAGTCACTGTATTACAAATTAGTAATGTGATTCACAAGAGACACCCTACAATGGGAGTCTCTTATTACCCACAGTCATGTTTTTAGATGAAATACTGTACACATGCATTATTTTTACCTGATTATTACAGCTAGATTTCACTTAATTTGCAGAACTACAAACCAACCGGACACAGACAGCAGAGCCTGCAGCAAGCAAGCGCACCGAGAGCAGTGCATTGGTATGATGATTTTAAATATTGTAAATGTTTGTTTCCCTTGCATTGGAGGGCACTAACCCTGAGGTATAGAGGTGTATGCCTCTACTGTGTGGTTGTCCGAAACTACAGCCATTGACATTCCAGAGGCTTTCTCACAAAAACATTGTTCAGATAGCTTTGCATTTTCTATCTTGAAATATTGTTTTCAGGATGTATGGGGCTTCCTTTAGATTCATTCCAGCTTCAGCCTTGGCTAATAAGGCTGTTATAAATTGGTCAGAATAGCATTCTGAAGGCCTGAACTCTGGCAGACCAGAGTCCAGAATGAATGCCCTTTATTGACAAATACTTAGACGATGTGGCCTCTTTGGTATGGATCCAGAAAACTTCAATGTTGGCATCAATATAAACACATGGTTTGACAACTAGAACCACCCCTTGTAAAATGTTAATTAAATTATCAAAATCCTGACCAGAAATATTTAAAAGACCAGTTAACCTAAAATATTTTTATTAAATGTCACCTTAAGTCACGGGACGTTCTCCGCTCCATCATTCCCACGTTTTCTGATATGAGGGTTGGCACAGAGACGCTTCTCTCTATCTAGATGAGCTAAGCAATTTAACACCATATTAGAAAGCAATCCTTGAAATTCACTAATGCTGGTATTTAATTTTAAATAATGAGCTTTGCTTGGAATATGTTGTGTGGTAATTAAGGGAACCTTCATTAGTAATTGAACTGAGCATTGTCACATATATAGAATATATAGTGGTGGTACAAAGCATAGGAATGTTCTGTTTCTGCAGCGGGGCACACTGGGATTCCACAGGGAATAATATTGGGGTGTAGAGTTGGATCTTGATCCGAGGCACCAACAGGCTAAAGCTTGGACTGTTCCCAAGATGCACTGCACCGCCTCCTCTATATCCCCGCCTCCAGGCATCGGAGCTCAGTATGTAAGTTGGTGCCTGCAGTGCAAGCAGCTAACAGGGAGGGCTGCGTTAGGCAGCCCTGAAAAGAGCTTTTCTGAGAACAAAGATGACTTCAAGGGCCGCAGCACAGGCACTAGATGCTATATGTCATAATGACATATCATCCCCTCCCCCAGTGGTGCTGTATACTCCCGCGCCCTGGTTGCCGAGTAATTTACAGCAGAGGCGCTCCGGTCTCATCAGGCACACATCACTGCTGCTCCTCTCCTGGATCGCATGCCCGCACTTACAGGGAGGAGTTAAGAGGGTCCCCCAGGTGGGACCCGCTGAAATCGCGGTCCGGTGCGGTCCCAGAAGACGGACTGCGCCGCTGGCGTGGACACCGTGGCTGTGCAGGGACCCCACTATATCCACCAGGGTAAGGAGCACAGGTCGGATTTACTAAAATCTGTTTATTACAGGCTCTATAGTACCCGGTGGTGAAGCCCAGCAGAGGGGATAAGGCGCTGACCTGTAGCCCCTCCCCCAGGCACCATCTACAGCAGATGTTCCCGCCCTGGACCTGTATCTCTCTCCCTCACTCCCTGTCAGCGTTTGGGCGCCATTACACAGAGCTGCGCTGATTCTGGGGCTGCTGGGCACGGTGTCCTCTGTAAAGCCGCCTGCCTCATCAGTGCTGTGCATTTACAGGACACTTAAGTATTCTACATGTCGTTTAGACAGTGTTAGTTAAGAACAAGTGCATAACTTCAGGAATATTTAGTACAAGGATTCTGTGATATACATCCAGTGTTTACTGTGCATTGTTATATCTGTATACATACATAGTTTTATGTAGTATTACTAGTCCAGTGCAGAGATAGATAGATATATATATATATATATATACACACACACACACACACACACACACACACACACACACACACACACACACACACACAGTTTCACAGGATGCTTTTGTAATTTTTCTCTGTGTATTTCAGTCACCATATACCACTTAAATCCTCTGTTTGTTTGTGTTCTGCATTGGCAGTCACACTCCACAGGTTTTTTTTGTCAGGTACTGTGTCTGGCTATATTGCACTGTTACGCCCTAAGGCTACGTTTCCATATAATGTCTGCTACACAGGGCGGGAGATCCGTGGCTGATCCTGCATCATGCAGTGCTGACGCCGCGGATTTATCTGAGTAAAATATTCCAGCTGAGGGTCCAGGTACCGAGGTTTCTGTACCCCTCAGTCAGTCTACAGCACCGGTGGCACAGCAAGACCCACCTTGGGATGCTTTTTCTAATTTACTGACTGCGCTAGTAACGAAACTTACGCCCCCTGTGGCACCTCCTGTGCAATTACAGCCACATATTGTCCCTGTAGTTTATCCGCCATGGGTGGATAGTCTGTCTACTCAGTTACAGCAATTAAATCATTCTTTGGTTAAACAAAAGCCTAACCCTCGCCCTCCTAGGAACAAGGTGTCATCCAAGCGGGCCATTTCTTCCTCACAATCCACTCATATTTCGGATACTTTATCCGATGAAGATGGGGTATATACTGACCCATCAGAACACTGATGCAGATGCTTCTGATGAGGAATTTACAACGCAGCTTGATGTTCCTGACCTATTGGAGGCTATCAAACTGATTCTTCAGATTGAGGATGAAACTGATCCTCCAGATAAGTCTAAGAAATCTGAAGTTTAAACGTCAGAAGGTTACTAAATTAGTTTTGCCACATTCTGACCATTTGGTTGACCTACGTCAGGAATCCTGAGAGTCTCGAGAAGAAATTCTCCCCGTCTAAAAAGATGCTAGCCCGTTATCCCCTCTCTGTAGCGTTAAGTAAGAATTGGGAAACACCACAACCGGTGGACTCACATGTAGCTCGTCTTGTGGTGTCTTCTACTCTGCCTGTCGCTACCGTCGCCTCCCTGAAGGAACCGACGGATAAGCACGTGGAGGGTTGCTTGAAGTCTATTTACACTCTTGCAGGTGCTGTGCATAGACCCACTATAGCTGCTTCTTGGGCTGCAAAAGGTTCAAGTTGTTGAGGCAGAGCTACCTCTGAATTTTTCTGATAATGCCAGACAGTGTCTTTCATATATTACCACAGCCTCTCTTTACATTCAGGAGGCGGCCTCTGATGCTGGTGTTCTGGCGGCCAAAGCGTCTACTACGTCCATTCTGGCTCGCCGGATTCTGGGGTTGCAGTCCTGGTGGGTAGACCTGGACTCTAAAAAAAAAAAAAAAAAAAACCTTGGAGGTGATCTCTTTTAAAGGAGACATCCTATTCAGGGAAGATTTGAACAAGATTGTTGCTGATTTAGCATCTGCTAAAACTGCATGTCTACCAAGTACTAAACCTCGGCTCCGAAGGTTAAAAGTACCTCCTTTCGACCTCCAAGTAAAGCAAAGGGTCAGGCGTACCCGAAACAGGCTTGCACTTCCAAAACCTCTAAGCCCAAGCCTAAACTTTCTTGGCCTGCCCGTCAGCCTGCTTCCAACCCAGACAAGCCTGCTGCATGATGGGGCGGGCCTCCCCCTGGGGGATCCCAGGGTGGGAGGCCGACTTATGTGGTTCACCCAGGTATGGTTAGAGACCACTTCGGACGCCTGGGTGAGGGAAGTCGTCACTCGCGGATACGCCATCTCTTTCAAGACACGTCGTCCTCACAGGTTTTGCTTGACGGTTATCTCTTCGTATCCGTTAAAGGCAAAAACTCTACGTTTGGTGGTGCAATCACTCCTAGACACGGGAGTGATAGTGCCGGTGCCTCTGTCTCAGAGGGGCAGGGGGTACTATTCCACGCTGTTCCTAGTCCTGAAGCCGAATGGATCCTCCCGACCCATTCTCAACCTCAAATCTTTGAACAAATTTGTGACTGTATCCAAATTCCGTATGGAAACTACACTCTATTGTTCTGGCTTTGGAGCCCAAGGATTATATGGTATCCCTGGACATACAGGATGCTTACCTACACATACCTATTGCCGTATCGCATCAGCAGTATCTGCGGTTTGCTATTGGCAACCCACATTATCAATTCCAAGCCTTGCCCTTTGGACTGACTACAGATCCTCGAATCTTCACCAAGGTCATGGCAGTCATGACGGCCATTCTCTGTCGGCAAGGTATCGGGATCCTGCCGTATCTGGATGACTTGCTGATCCTGGTGAACTCCCCAGAGGTTCTCACCCGTCATCTGGAACTGACTGTCCAATTCCTACAAGCACACAGGTGGCTCATCAATTGGAAGAAATCCTCACTGGTCCCTGCTCAGAGCATGGTGCACCTGGGGGCATTACTGGACACACACAACCAATGTTTGTTCTTATCTCCAGAGAAGGTCCTGAATCTCCCGGTCAGGATAAGATGCTTCCTCTCTTGCCCACGAGTGTCGATACACTCGGCGATGCAAGTACTAGGCCTCATGGTGTCGGCTTTCGACATGGTGGAGTACGCTCTGCAGAAGCTAATCCTTGCCAGGTGCGGGGTTGGGGCGCGGTGTTGAAGCGACACTCTCTTCAGGGTCGGTGGACCAGAGATAAATCTCTCCTCTCGATAAATATTCTGGAGTTGCGGGCACTGTTCAATGCTCTGAAACTTGCCCTGCCTCTGGTCCAGAACAGGCCTGTTCAAGTACAGTCGGTCAATGCCACCACGGTGGCGTACATAAATCATCAAGGCGGCATAAAAGCCGCATGGCAATGATGGAAGTAGCAAAATCCTTCGTTGGGCGGAACGCCATCTACCAGCAATATCTGCAGTGTTCATTCCGGGGGTCCTCAACTGGGAAGCGGACTTCCTCAGTCGTCAGGACGTTCACGCCGGAGAGTGGAACCTTCACCCAGAAGTATTTCAATTCCTAGTGGACAAGTGGGGGCTACCAGATGTAGACCTGATGGTATCTCGACACAATCACAAGGTTCCGGTCTTAGTAACAAGGACAAGGGATCCTCCAGCAATGTTTGTGGACGCACTGGCAATTCCATGGAACTTTCGGCTGCCGTACGTGTTCCCTCCAGTGTCACTTCTGCCCAGGGTGATAAGAAAGTTCAAGCAAGAAGGAGGAATACTACTTCTAATCGCTCCAGCGTGGCCCAGACGGCATTGGTTTTCATGGGGGAAAAATTAGCAGGTACACTATCTCACACTAGCTCAACCTGTAATAACCAGAGGCATTTAGCATATTCCTGGCCAGGGCTATGAGCTTACCCACCGCACCAAGGTAGCCTCTCATTGGGTAAGTCCCTAACACTAACTGCAGGGGTTCAGGTCCGGGGGGCAGGACCCCTGGACCTGACCCCCTGCAGTTAGTGTTAGGTACTTACTGCCATCTACAGTCTCTCCACAGAAAACCCTTCGTTTTGTACAGGCACGGTTTGGTTTTTTTCCAGCTAGTTTTTAGTTGGGTTTCTTTTATTTTCATTCAGTTTTCTTTTATGCTAAGTCCCTGTACAAGCATAGTCAGAGGAAGGTTAGCTAAGTTAGGGGCTGCTGTGAAGCCCTCCTCACTCTGGTCAGCCTCTGAGGAGTCACCATACCGCGTAGGTCACTAGGACTCTTCCCCTCTGGACACAGCACCGAGAAGGCAGGGAGCCGGTGAGAATGGTCCACTATCTCAGGGCCGCTCTGCTAATGATCGGAGGCGCCGATACAGTGTCTCTGGATAGTGGTGGGGGTGTGGCTGGTCCGAGCACACAGTGCCTGCCGCCACCTTTCCCCTGCCCGGTGTGCGCACAGATTTATTCCGCCGCGGCAGTGCTTCAGCTGTAGGGGATATTCCTACAGGACCCCCTTCCCACTGCACTCTTTCCTGCTCTTACAGCGCTTAGTAGTTCCGCCCACAGACTTTGGTGGGTGGACTGGCTGCAGGCGCCATTTTCCCTAGCCGACTGAGTGGTGACAGACTGGGGACGCTCTGCACAGCACAATGGTGGACATTCCAGGGAGTTGCTGGCTCACCCTAATTATTACACAGCCCAGGATCATATCACAGCAAGTATTGTAGGGCTAGATCAGAATTCTGCATCAGCCTTCCTTTCCTTTTTGTTTCTTTACGCAGCAGTGTTCATACCTTAATCAGTCAGGCCTGTGTCACGGTTAAGGGGAACCTCTGTCTTTCTATTGTCTGTTTCATATCTATCCTTTACTCCTACCATGGCCAGTAAGCCAGACAAACTGCTAAAGGGAAAGCGGGCTCAGTTGTTTACTTTGCCTGTTCGCAGTGCGGTTCCAAACTTCCAAAGGGTAGCACAGACCCAGGTACTCTATACTGCATGCTCTGGGGCACCAATCGTGGGGCAGCCAGGAGGTTCCACTGATCAATCTGTACCTCAGTGTGCCAGGAACATGGCGGATGCCATAGCTGAACTGCATCAGTCCCAATCAGGTACTGCCTCAGGACAGTCTACTGAGGAGCCACCTTGGGCCCGAAATATGGGAAGGTGTCTCTCGGACTTAGCACAGTCTTTGAAAAAGATAGTGGCCTCTACAGGGTCCACAGCTACTAAGCAGCTGAATCCGCCTCCCACTCTAACTTTTCCAGGTGAGGAGCTCAATTCCACAGCTTCCTCTCAGGTGAAGGGAGAAGTAGACACTGAGTGGGACAACACGTCCTCTTGGGAGGAAGAAGAGACGACTACTAGCTCTGGAGTCAGACAGTTGGTTAATGCCATACGCCAGACTCTTAATCTTCAGGATGCGGCGGTGGCGGGAGTGTTCAACCTCTATTTAAGCAACAGAAAACACGTGTCGCAGTTTTCCCTTCATATTCACATTTTGATAATATTTTAAAGGAGGCCTTGCTTAAACCAGATTCTACATTTCAGGCTACTAAGAAGTTAAGATATTTGTATCCGTTTGCGGAGGGGGATACAAAAGCTTGGTAAATACCACTGATAGTGGCTGTTCCATTACACACCTTGCAAAGGCAACGGTTATTCCTTATGTACAGTGAGTGATGTTAAAGGATCCTATGGATAGAACAACTGAGGCAGTCCTTAAATCTTTTTTCGCCTTAGCAGGTAAATCCCTATGCACTATCCTTGCGGGTGCTTGGGTTCTTAAGGCTGTGGATGACCGGTTGGCACAGGTGGTAGCCGGAATGCAGTCTGACTATTCAGTTAGCTGCACAGATCTCAGAAGCACTCACGTATGTTGGTGAAGCCTTATTGGATTCTGCTTCCCTTCAGTCACGCGTGTCTGCTTTGGCAGTAGTGGCAAGACTGTCTTTCTGGCTTTGTGCTTGGAATGCTGACTCAGATTCCAAACCGATGTTAACAGCTGTCCCTTTTGAAGAGGAATTCCTCTTTGGTTTGAAACTTACCAAGATCATTTCAAATACTACTGGAGGCAAAAGCACTTTTTTTCCCCGGTTGCTGCTGAAAAGTCGAAACTAGCGCCTTTTTGGGCCTTTAGGACCCAGGGCAGGGAAAGTTTCCAGTCCTTTCGGGGGTTTTCCAGATTCCCATGCAGAGGAGCCTTTTGAGGTAGAGGAATAAAGGGAGCCAATTGACGGCTGTCAAATAAGCCTACCGTAAGCTGGTTAGAGGCTTGCGGAAGGGTCTCTGGTGGTTGGGGCCCATTTACTTTGGTTCAGGGATATTTGGCTTCAATCGTACCCAGACCGTTGGGTGACGAGGGTCATTTCACAAGGTTACATTCTGGACCTCGAGAAACAGACTCCAAACCATTTTTTCATCACACCCCTTCCAAGCGGTAAGCTCTCATTCAGGCAGTTTCCTCGCTTTTAGAAGATGGAGTCGTTTTTGCAGTTCCCAGACACCAGCAGAGTCGGGGCTTTTACTCCAGTCTTTTTCTTGTAAACAATCCAGATGGTTCGTTTCGTACAATTCTCAAACTAAAATGCCTAAATCCTTATCTTTCTGTGGAAAAGTTCAAGATGGAATCTATTTGTTTAATAATCTGCGCCATGGAGGCAGAGGAGTTTTTGGCTTCCATAGACATAAAGGATGCATACCTACATGTTCCCATATGGAAGGGTCATCGTCATCTTCTAAGGTTTGCTGTAAGTCCTTGGCATTTTCAATTTCAGGCTCTCCCGTTCAGCCTTTCCATGGCACCTCTGGTGTTCACAAAGTTCATGGCTCACATTGTTGCTGTACTGATATGTCAGGGAGTCAACATTATTCCTTACTTAGACGACCTGTTGCTGAATGCTCCCTCAACGTCTTTTCTCCACCAACACTTGCAACTCACGGTGGACACACTTCAGTCCTTTGGATGAATAGTGAATTTCCCCAAATCCTCCCTTCTTCCTTCTCAGAGCATGGTGTTTCTAGGTCTACTTTTTGACACCAAGTGCCAGAAGTTTTTTCTGCCCTAGGGCAAGGTTCAGGATCTACGGTCCAGGGTCTGATCTCTGTTACAATTACCACTGGTCTCAGTTCTAAGGTGCACGCAGGTGTTGGGCAAAATGGTGGCAGCGTTTAAAGCAGTGCCATGCTCCAGGTTTCATGCTTGAACATCTTTAAGCTCAGATCCTGCAATGTTTTGATTGAACGGGACCACATCTGGACAGACGGTTATTCCGCCTGTCTGTTAAGACCCTTCAGTCTCTCCTTTCGTGGCTTCAGATCTCCAATCTGACCAGTGGTGCTCCCTTCACCATTTGGTGATTATCACCACAGATGCCAGCCTCACTGGTTGGGGTGCGGTATTTCAGTCTCGCCATTTCCAGTTTCTATGGGGACAGCCAGGAGTCTTCTCTTCATATTAACATTCTGGATTTGAGAGCAATATGATATGCGCTGCTTCAAGTGCAGAATCTCGTCCAGGACCACCCTGTGCGCATTCAGACAGACAATGCAACTGCAGTAGCCTATATCAACAAGTGGGACGGAACTTGAGCCATGAGAGAAGTCTCCAATATCCTCAACTGGGTGGAACGTTGGGTTCCAGCCATCTCTGTAGTACACATTCCGGGGGTAGAAAACTGGGAGGTGGATTTCCTTATTCGCCACACACTTCACCCGGGAGAGTGGGAGCTTCACCAGGAGGTATTTCAATCCCTCGTGTCTCTTTGGGGCAATCCCAACATCGACCTCATGGCGTCTCATCTCAACAAGAAACTTCCTTGGTATAGGTCTCGACCACTGGATCCTCAGGCAGTTCTAGTAGACGTCATGACAGCTCCTTGGAGGTTTCATCTAGGATATCACCGCTTTCTCTCATTCCACAGCTTCTTCAGCACATTCGGGTAGAGGGTCTACCAGTTTTTCTCCTGGCGCCAGTGGTACACTCTTCTTCGCAGCATGGTAACCACAGAGCCTTACCATCTACCGCTTATTCAAGGACCTTGTCGCCAGCATGATTTCTCTTGTCAGGCTTTGACGGCATGGTTCTTGAGTCCTGCATCTTAAGAGCAAAAGGTTTATTTTAGTCTGTTGTGAAGACTATGCTCCAGGCTAGAAAACCTGAGACTTCCAGGATATATCACAGGGTGTGGCGTATATATATTACATGGTGTGAGAAGCATGGGGTTCCGCCAGGTGTTTTTCGCTTGTCACGCCTTTTGTCTTTCTTTCAGGATAATAATAATTTTATTTATATAGCGTTCTTTCTCCAACAGGACTCAAGGCGCTTTACAGACATCAAAAACAATGCACATAATACAGAGGATCTAAGTAATACTGCACAGAAAGCATAATGCATTATTTGTGTAGGCATTTTGGGTAATAACTTCCAAGAGTTGTGTATTCCACCCTCACAAGGTACCAGGTGCGGCAGCCATCTTGGGCGCACAGTGTAGGATTAACCAGAGTGGAATAGTCTTCCCCTAGAAGAGATGGCACAAAATGGGGGTGATTTCAGAGTTCTAAAGTTCAGAGTAGGGTTCCAACAAAACCACCAGGTCCATGTATTTTTCATCCCATCCACAAGTGTACCATGTTTGGCGCACTTCGAAGGTTACACTGTGGGAGGTGAACCATACAAGGGACCAGTGCATATATAAGAAAACTGACATTTGTGTAGTAGTATGATGTACCCTGTATGTAGGGCACAATGGCAGGGTGTGCAATCAGTGGAGGTAAACATTACAGGAAAAGCACACGGTGGGGTGGAAGAGAAAAAAAACCTCAACAGCAGGGGGGGGGGGGGGGGGGGACAATTGCAGGTAACCAGTAGCAGAAGGAAAATTGGGATAAGATTATTTTGATAAGATCATAGTACGGGTGGGCATGAGAATGTGGGGAGCACACTCAGGAGCAATGGGGATGTCCCCTGCTGAGCCTGGTTCTGGTGCTCTACCCCCACAGTCCCCTGCTTATCTTGAGGGTTAGGCCCAGGGGCAGACTTGATGTTCTCAGCCAGAGAGGTGGTAAGCCTGGTCCTGGTGTTCTCATGGTAGAGGTGAGGAGAGGCCACATAATGATCCTGAGTTTTGTGTTTGTAACGCAGTCCTTCTGTTATCTTGTTGGTTTGTTTGCCTTCTGTTTTCCCTATCACTATAAGTTATTTGCATAGTACAGTTATAAATCCACTTAGAACAGCTTTCTAAAGTTTTAACCAAGCAATGTTAGTTGGAATAGTCTGCAATATATTTTACCTAGTAATACTTCAGTAAAAACAGTTGGAATAGTCTGCAATATATTTTACCTAGTAATACTTCAGGATGTCTGACTAAGGGCCTCCTCTCTTCCCTTAAGGGAGAGGTTTCCGCCTTGTCTGTTCTGTTTCAGAAAAAGTTAGCTATTCTTCCCGAGGTTCAGACCTTCAACAGGGAGTCCTGAGGATTCAGCCTCCGTATGTACCTCCTGTCCCTTCTTGGGACTTACATTTTTGGTCCAGAAGGTTTTCCAGAAGCCTCCTTTTGAGCCTTTGGAATCTGTTGTGTTGTGGTTCCTTATCTTAAGGTGGTCTTTCTTTTGGCCATTTCTTTAGTTCGCCATGTTTCTGAGTTGGCAGTTCTTTCCTGTAGACCACCCTTGTTAGTTTTCTATGATGACAGAGTGGTTTTACGTACGAAGCCCTCTTTTCTCCCGAAAGTTGTATCCGCGTTCCTTCTTAATCAGGACATGCCGACTGTGTTCGCATCGGACTCGTCCGGGAGGAGCGCCACCTGGCCTACAATAGATGTTGTTCGAGCTTTGCGCATTTACTTGTCCCGTATGGAGTCCATTCGCTGTGCGGATTCTTTATTGTTTTTATTGATGCGGCCAACTGAGGTTGGCCGGCCTCTAAGAACACTGTGACTCATTGGGTCACATCAGCTATCCGTCAGGCCTGTGTGTTTTCTGCTGTTCCTGATCCTGACCTTCTTCAGGCTCATTTGAGTAGGCCCGTTGGGGCCTCCTGGGCTGTTTGCAAGTGTGCCTCAGTTGAGCAGCAGTGTAGAGCGGCGACCTGGTCGTCTGTGCATATCTTCACTAAATTTTATCGTTTCCATACTTTTGGTATGTAGGCTGCCTCTGTTGAGCGTCAATGTTTCCCCACTCTTGGCTTGCATTGAGATATCCCATCGGTATGTGTGCAGCGTCCCCCCGATGGTTGACAGAGAAGAATTGGGTTTTTTTCTCACCGTAAAATCTCTTTATCGGAGTCCAACTGGGAGATGTTGCAGTCCCCTCCCGTTTTTGTCTGGTGTATTTGTTGTTGGTTTGGTTCTGTTCTTTCTCGGCTTTGCTAAATGATAATTGAGTTTCCTGTGGAGAGACTGTACATGGTAGGGGTTAGAGAGGGGAGGAGTTAGTTTTTATAGGTTTTATGCCAAATTCCCTTCACACACACTTAACCCATCAGTAAGTGCGCAGCGTCCCCCAGATGGACTCAGAGAGAGAGATTTTACGGTGAGAAAAAAATACAATCTTTCTCTTTCATCCACTAGGGGACGATGGAGTTCTATACAGTAGGGGTGTGAAGCTTGCAACCGGAGGTGTACAATCTTTTTAACGTCTGGCATTACACATACAGCCTTTCATTTACCTGTTGCTTTTTCCCGCTTTATTTTCAGGGTGGAAAAGCTGGAGTCATTGATCTTACACTGGATGATGAAGATGTGGTGCTGACTTCTCAAGGTGAGCAATAGCTATGTACATTTTTCATCTTTATGGATTTAACTTAAGACTGTACTGGCTTGCACTATGTGATATATTCCCTTTAAATAGTGTGATTTTAAGATACTACTATAAACTAACATGTTTCAAAGGACAAAAATCTAAAAGGCAATAATTACTAGTAATAATCTCAGAAGTATGTGCAAAATGACACACATTTTTAGTTTGCTTCCCCTCACTGTGTACTCCAAGCTTCAGCATTGTGGGCATAATTTAGTAAGGACTTTGCAATGGAAATGCAGGAGGAGGTGCATAACAGCTTCTTCCTGCATTTGCGATACGACTGCATCTGTATGGTCGTGATGTTGAACTGTGACGGCATGCTGAGTAAGCCTAAGCTTGCTGCGGCTTGTGGGGCCAAGGAAACTAGCGACGCAGTCTTTGACTTCGCCACTCCCGGAAGACAGCAACCCATTTTCCCCCAACGCCGGCTGCCCACATCCCTCCCCACAAACGTCTCTGCCTGTCAGTCCGGCAGAGGCGTTTACATCCCTGCGATGCGATCGCAGTACTCTTTCTGGACATGCGCAGAATGAATCCTGTGCGTGCGCAGTTTCCCATATATCGGGAAGCTTCAGTAAGGATTGCTTATGCGATCCTTACTGAATTAGGCCCTGTGTAATCTAATTTAACCATGTTTGTTTTATTATGCATTAAGGTTATAATTCTAGTTTGATTTACAACTAACACACCTATAATGAACACCAGAAAACCTTGTTGACTTGTAGTGAGTTGCCATTGGTTTTTTTGTTTTGTTTTTTCAGTCTTTTTTTTTTTTTTTCTTAAAAAAATGCATGGAATTTATATTTTCTCTCCATGTTCACATGGATTCTTTCCAGGTGCTCTAATTTTCTACTGTGGTCTAAAGACATGTTGGTAGGCTTGTCTTCTATTAAAATCCGATCCGTGTGTAGAGAAATTAGATTATACTTCACTGGGCCTTGCATGAAGTGATATGCCTGCTAAAACAAGATTTATTTTCTATGAACCCACTGGGGGACACTGGACCCTGGGCATATAGTTTATTTGAAGACGTTGCTACTTTGAATATACTCAATTGTTAATGTCTCCCTCTTCTTTATTTCCCTACTCCTGGACACTTTTATTTTACTAAGCATGCTCTCACAGCTGAAGACCCATTAGTGTTATAATGGTAATTATTCCCTTCATCATGATTGGTAAAAAAAAAGAAATAGAAGAAAGAAGCAGATAGTGAGTACCATTGTACACAGAATGCAGCAAACATAAACAACTTAAACCTTATGCAATCCCTTCCCAGTTAAAGTTAATTACCAGCTGGGGTCACAGAAAACGCATGCTGCTGGCACAGCTTCATGTATACAGTAAAGTGGAAATAAATGATCACCATTTCACAATATATAACCTTGTAGACATTGCCAAGCTTGGGGAAGAATGATATTGGGGTATCAACACATTTTGTGGCTCAAATGTCAACCGCTTAATGGGAAGCAGTCCCAAGCAACTTGATTTTCTCGTAGTACAGCACAGCAACATAAAGCTATCTAGTATAGTCATCCCCCTGTACAAGACTACATGTAACAAACAGGGTTGCACGATTTAAATCAAACAATGTAAATCAAATGATTAAATCAACGATTAAATCATGATCAAAACGTTAAAAAACAACTTTTGCTTAGAAAGAGACAGATGTGTAGGTGGGGGCAATCTTTTTTTTTTTTTTTTTAATAGCTCAGTTGGAGAGAATAATGGATGGTGTATAGGAGATTCTACCAAGTATATACTACCAAGTGACGTACGCTGGAATACTATGGCAGACTGTTTGGAGTCCTTTCTGAAAAACGGGCCCATTCTTGTTAGAGTATGTGATGAAAAGAAAGATAATATCCCACAATACATTATTAACAAAGTCAATAACTTTGATATTAAGCGGCTGCTGTTAGATGATCTTGAAGAGATTGGACACCAAATCATTGTAATAAAGATGGCAAAGGCAAGAGCTAAAATTGCACTCACAGATGCCCACTTGCTGGCTAATCTACTTGATCCTAAAAAAGCTTAGTCCTGCAGAATTTGAGACTGATATAGAGTTTGCTCATGTCAATAATCGTCAAATTATGCTGGTCATCATCAACTTTCGTGCATCCATGAAAGCATTTGCAGCGCACATGTTTGAAGTGGACACTTTACGCCAAGTATCTCCTCTAGCATGGTGGATGTCCTACGCAGCTCAACTTCAGTTAGACACTTCTGTAGTAAATCTTCTGAAGCAGATGTTCACTGCAGTTTCATCAAGTGCAGGAATTGAAAGGATTTTTTCAACGTACACTTTTGTACAAATTCAAAACAAGCAAAAGATTGGGAAATGAAAAAGCAGCTAAGCCGGTTGTATGCTACAGAGCCTTTTCTGTTGAGGACAAACATGAGGACGTGGACAAAGACATGTACATGTTTAACTCAGACTCAAACAACTGATTGAGTGAAAATCAGAGCCTAATTGTACTACTTGATGCAACTGTTTTAGTGTGTATTTATTCTATTACTGCATTCATTTTGTTACTGTTCTCACTTCAAAAATTGTTAATGTATTACTGAAACAAGGTTTGAAACATCTAAAATTAAACAGTTTACTTAAAATAAAAAATAATAATAAAAAATCCCATTTAAATCCCCAAAATCTGATTTCAATCTATAAAAAACGATTTACATTTTTTTATTTTATTAAATCAGATTTTAATGAAACCCTGGTAACAAATACAAATTTTGAAGTTGAAACATTCACTTCTGCAGTTCTAAAGTTTTGATGTATCTATATCAAGTAAAAAGTTATCTAGATAACGCGGTACTGGATGCTTCCTGTTTACTGCTACAGAAGATTTTTTTTTTTACTGAAACTAAATTATTTACATACTGTACAAGTGCAATTTCTACCTTGCAAGTTTAAAAATGAAAAAAAATCAACGGTTTGTTTTTAACACTATTTATTATTATTATTTTATTTTTTAATTTTTTTTACTTTAGACTCCAGAAGGACTAACTCTGCAGCTGTATCAGGAACGGTTCAGTCATCACAACCAGTAGCTCGTCCTGCACAGCCTTCACAGGCAAATACTCTGCAGACATCCACTGCACCTGCAGGACTTCCTTCACAGGCCACAATACATGTTTTACCAACAGGTAACAAGATATTGTCTACATCCAGGCAATATTGCAGTTTTCAGTGAATAAAATAAATGAAATGTATAATGATCTACAAGTGGAATTAATGAAAATAGTTTTAAATTGTAATTTATGTACCTATCTTAGGGGGACACTTACTAAGCAGTGATAAGAGCGGAGAAGTGAGCCAGTGGAGAAGTGCCCATGGTAACCAATCAGCACTGAAGTAACATCTATAATTTGCATACTATAAAATGATACAGTGCTGCTGATTGGTTAATGGGGCAACTTCTCCACTGGCTCACTCCTCCACTCTTATCACTGCTTAGTAAATGTCCCCTTAATGAGGTGACCTTGTCGCTGTTGATGGACATGCAGTGTGTAAACTGTATTGACAACCTCAACATATATTTGAGATAACAACACTAGCATTACAGCTTGACATACTAACTACAATAAATCAAGTGTAAGTCAAATGACTAAAGTGTGGTCCTGTCAACTTGATCTACGTGTGTATTTTTATATATATATATATATATATATATATATATATATATATATTTATATATATATATATTAATTATAATTTCTGCAGCGGGGCACACTGGAGTTCCACAGGGATAACATCAGGGTGCAGAGTTGGATCTTGACCCGAGGCACCGACAGGCTAAAAGCTTTGACTGTTCCTAAGATGCGATGCGCCGCCTCCTCTATAACCCCACCTCCGTGCACAGGAGCTGCGTTTTGTAAGTTGGTGCCTGTAGTGCAGGCTGACAACAGGGAAGAGCTTTTCTAAGAAAAAAGAAGACTTCAAGGGCCGCAGCATAGGCACTTAAGAGTGCTATATGTCATTTCTGACATATGCTGTGGCTCCCTCACCATCCCAGCGGCGCTGTACACTCCCGCGTCCTGGTTGCCGGGTAGCTACAGCGGAGGGCTCTGGTTCTTCAATTAGGGCGCACACACTTCCGCTGCTCTCTGGGATCGCGTGGCCGCATTCAGGAGGAGGTAAGAGGGTCCCCCAGACGGTGGACACTGTGGCCGTACAGGGACCCCACTGGACCACCAGGGCAAGGGCACAGGTCGGATTTGATATATAATCTATTTTTCTATGGCCCGCAGGACCCGGTGGTGAAGTCCAGCAAGGGGATAAGGCTCTGAAGTGTAGCCCCTCCCCCAGCGCACCATTTACTGCTAATGTTCCCGCCCTGGAGCTGCATCTCTCTGTCTCCCTCACTTCCTGTCAGCGTTTGGGCGCCATTACACACACAGCTGCGCTGATCTGGGACTGCTGGGCAATATCTCCTCTGTAAAGCCGCCTGCATCATCAGCGCTGTGCATTTACAGGACACTTAAGTATTCTACATGTCTTTAGACAGTGTTAGTTAAGAATAAGTGTATTCTGTCAGGGATATTTAGTACAAGTACCCTGTGATATACATCCAGTCTTTACTGTGCATTGATATATCTCTATACCTACTTAGCTTTACTTGAGTGGTACATAGTTACTAAAGTATTGCTAGTCCAGTGCAGTTTTATTGTGTGTACCAAGGGAGTATCACCTTTGGACAGTTCAATTACACTTTTTATTAAGTGATTAGATCACAAGTGGCGCTGGTTTTTGCTTTATTTCTCTTTCTCTCTCTCTCTCTCTCTCTCTCTCTCTCTCTCTCTCTCTCTCTCTCTCTCTCTCTCTCTCTCATATTCATATATATATATATATATATATATATATATATATATATAAAAATTTGTTTCTCAAATGTCCTAGAGCATGCTGGGGACTCCGTAAGGACCATGGGGTGTAGACTGGATCCGCAGGAGACATGGGCATACTGTAAGACTTTGAATGGGTGTGAACTGGCTCCTCCCTCTATGCCCCTCCTTCAGACTTCAGTTAGATTCTGTGCCCAGGAGAGACTGGACACACACTAGGGGAGCTCTACTGAGTTTCTCTGAAAAGACTTTGTTAGGTTTTTTATTTTCAGAGAGACCTGCTGGCTACAGGCTCTCTGCTTCGTGGCAGTGAGGGGAGAGAAGTCAGACCTACTTCTGAGTTAAGGGCTCTGCTTCTCGGCTACTGGACACCATTAGCTCCAGAGGGTTCGATCACTTGGTTCGCCTAGCTGCTAGTTCCCGGAGCCGCGCCGTCAACCCCCTCACAGAAGCCAGAAGAAAGAAGCCGGGTGAGTATTAGAAGAACAGCAGACTTCAGTGACGGCAGAAGACTTCAGAGTTTTAGAGGTACCGCGCAGCGGTCGCGCTGCGCGCCATTGCTTCCACACACCAACGTCACTACAAGGGTGCAGGGCGCAGGGGGGGCTCCCTGGGCAGCAATATACCTCTCCAATGAGCCTGGCAAAAGATGTATACAGTGCATAGGTACTGTATACGGACCCCGCCAGTATAAAACTGTAAAATATAAGCGGGGCTGAAGCGTGCCAAGAAGGGGGCGTGGCTTAGCCCTCACAACTCGATACAGCGCCATTTTCTCCTCACAGAGACGCAGTCCCCGCCAAAGCACTATTAGACAGCTAGCAGTGTAAACCGAAGGGGGGCACAGTGATTTAGTGCAATATAGGTGAAAAAATATAGCACTATATTCTATAATGTGCGTGTAGTCAATGAGTTGTACATAAGTGTCTGTGTTTTCCCTGTCAGATATACCCACTATAGCTTTTTTAGTACACATGTGTCGACGTGTGAGTGCTCTGCCGCAAACAGCTATGGGAATCCCTCTGTCGGCATTGCCGACTCCTGATGGTACTTGATTCAGTAGATGAAGTGTCAGCAGGTCGGTAGTTGTATGCTTTTTCAAAAAGTAAACACTGTATGGGAGACACAGTAGTATGTGGGTGACCCTGTCGGCACCAACTGTTATTACTGGGTGTAAATTAACATGATGTAACGATCATATATATATATATATATATATATATATAGTACGGTTCCATGGGCCTGTAGCTCAAGCACAGACGTGGTTGTATTTGTGGGGGAGTGATATTAAAATTATGTGTATATACTCCCCTCGGGGTCGCAAGAATGTTATTTTGCCAGGTTACTACTCCCTGTTGTCGACGAATACTACGTTTTATGTCGACCATAAGGTTTCCTGGTTAGATCCACAACTTGGGCATTCAGTACATGGTCATACACATTCAGAACACATTGTCACTAGGGACCCTGCGGTTCCGGACAAACTACTTTGTATGTATAATAGATATATATATATATGTGATGTGTGTATATGTGTATTAAAATATGTATATTCATATTACAATTTCTAACGAATGCTGAAGTAAAAGTATTCCTTCTCATGTGCTGGTCGCTCTGTTGATAAAGCTCTAGGTCAGCCGTGACGAGTTGGTCTCAGATCCTCACGAGGAGTCCGAGTGTTTATTCTTTTCCCGCCGCGGATAGAATACAGTGAAAGTCAACCCCTGGTCTGCACGGGGCCCTGTCACAAAGGATAGTATACAGGAAGCCAAGTGATATTTTAATTTATATGCTTTGATGATATTTGCATTACATGCGCATGGGGGAGTGCTTGTATTCAGAAATGGTCGGTTACCTTGGCATCCGATAGAATTACCCTAGAGTGAAAGGGGATGTTTCTTATGTTGGGTCTTCTCTATAACATTGCGGCAGGCTGCCGTGCGACTACAGGAGGTATGGCCAAGGGAATGCTGAGGCTGACTCCAAGAGATACTGGAGTATTTTCCCTGTGAAGGTGTAAACGCTGTTTGGGGATGCCTTGGTTAAGTTACTCTCGGCAGATACCACTGGTAAGTCTACCTTCGTGAGATAAGTTCCCTCACAACGGTTGATGACGCATTCTATTGTGGGATGCAGTCATTTAATCCGGTTGGATACCGTTCTTTTTTCCCTTTCTTTGCAGATAGTGGAAGGTGAAACGGTAAGAGGTCTGCAGCCTTTTCAGGTTCGCAGAAGCGGATATCATCTTATGTTTCTACCACATCCACCGCATGTCGCTGGGTCTATCTTGCTGGAGCCCACACCGGTGGGAACTCGTCTAATACTCTTCAGTCAGTCCTGGAATGGACTTGGACCAGTGAGTTAATAATAGAATCCAAAGGGGGACATACTGGAGTTTACAGACGATTCCCCTCGCTGATTTTTCAAATAGATCTTACCGATTCTCCTCTGGAAGGGGAGGTAGTATGCGACGCCATACCAGAGTTGCGTCAGGATCAGGACATTGTCCTGCTGTCCCTGTCAAGAAAAAAAAAAAAAAAAGATTTCTAATTAAGAAGTTGAACTACAGGATGGAATATCTCAGACCAGGGATCTCCAACACGTAAAAGAAGAAAGTGGGTTTAAATGCGGTTTCATCCGCATTAAGCTTACCTGGGTTTGCTATCCAGGATTGTCTTTGCCATTTCACCGGAGTGATGGCAGTATGATGGTTATCCTTCAATAGTAAGAGCCATTATTATTCTGTACTGAGGCGCTCTCCTGACTACGGCGAGGTCAAGAAACAAGTGGTACAAATGGTTGTTTCTCTCTGACAGTTCTTCAAAACAGAGAATGGCTGTTGTTCCAAACGACGCAGTTGGCGGAGGTGGGTATCAAATTAGATACAGAATGGTTGAGAGTTTATTTTTTCCTGTGGAAAGAGATCTGAGGATCCAGAGTCGGATCAGATTTGCAGTGACAACCCATCAATATGTTCCGTTGATGAAGTAGATGGGTGCGGCCTAAGAGGCCTTTTTGGTGAGCAGGTCAAATGCCAGAGCGGGTTTCACGGGACCAGTTGGACATGTGGTCCGGGTCTCACCTGCACATGCACCGGAAATTAATCCTAAGGACCAGGATATCGCTCCTGTGCTGTCTGCACAGTTCTCACCGATTAGATCCTGGTGTCCACGCATGCAGGTCTCCGAGGCTGGGGAGCAGTCTTTCTAAGGGAAGTATTTCTAGGGGAAAAGGTCAAGCTGGGAAGCTAGTCTGCAATAAGCATTCTTGAATTTTAAAACTATTTTCAACGAACATCTTCTTCGTGTTCTGCCGTGTTAATTCTGTCGGATGACTTAACAGCAGTGGCGTAAGTAAGCCGCTAGGGCGGAACAAGGAGCAAAGCCGCAATGGCAGAAGCTGCAAAAGTGTTCCGCTGGGCGGAAAGGCAGGTAAACGCTATATTAGCAGTCTTCGTTCCGGATGTAAACAACGGAGAAATAGATTTCCTCTGCAGACGCGATCTCCATCCGGGAGAAATGCAGTCGTCATTGAGAAGTTTTCACAGAAGTGACAAGTCTTTGAGGAGTGCCTCAATTGGACATGATGGCGTCTCGCCTCAACGAGAGACCTCGGGGACTTTGTTCCAGGTCAAGGGACACTCAAGCTATAGCAGTGGACGCCCTCGTGACACCTTGGGTGTTTTCAGTTGGTCTATGTGTCCCCTCCACTTTCACTCTTTCCAAAGGTGATGCACATAAGAAGAACAAAGGTTCAGGCGATCCTCATTGTCCTGGTCTAGTCAAGGGGGGCTTGGTATCCAGATCTTCAAGACTTACTCATAGAAGATCCATAGCCTTTTCTTCTACGAGAGGACCTATTGCAGCAGGGACCTGGCGTGTATCAAGACTTACCGCAGCTGCTTTTGACGGCAGGGCGTTTGTACGCCATATCCTAGCCAGAAAGGGTATTTCCGGTGAAGTCATTCCCACTTTGCTTCAAGCTAGGAAAGGAGTAACGGTAAAGCTTTACCTCCATACTTGGAGGAAGTAGGTGTCTTGGTGTGAATCCTAGAAGGCTCCTACGGAAGAATTTCAGCTGAGTCGGTTTTCTCCATTCTTTGCAAGCAGGTGTGGATGCTGGCCTAAAGTTAGGCTCCATTTCAGTGCAGTGTTCGGCCTTATAAATTTTCTTTCAAAAAGAATTGGCCACCTTTCCGGAAGTTCAGACTTTTGTGAAAGGAGTACTGCACATCCAACCTCCGTTGTGTCCCCACTGGCACCGTGGGTCCTTTAAAGTGGTTTCTGCGATTCCCTGAAACCAGCCTATTTTGGTGCCTGGCTGATTCAAAGTCTCCCGATGTAGTCAGGGCTTTGAATATTTATGTCGCCAGATCGGCTCAGATTGGGGAAACAGAGGCTCTGTTTGTCCTGTATGCTCCTATAAAAATTGGGGCGCCTGTTTCTATGCAGTCTGTTGCACGCTAGATCTGTGATACGATTCGGCATGCTCGTTCTACGGCTGGATTGCCGTTACCGAAGTCGGTGGAGACCCATTCTACTAGGAAGATGGGCTCTTCTTGGGCGGATGCCCGAGGAGTCTCGGTGGTTCCACTTTGCCGAGCGTCTACTTGGTCGGGTTCAAACACTTTTGCTAAGTTTTACAAGTTTGATACCCTGGCTGATGAGGACCTCATGTTTGCTCAGTCGGTGCTGCAGAGTCGTTCGCACTCTCCCGCCCGGTCTGGAGCTTTGGTATAAACCCCATGGTCCTTACGGAGTCCCCAGCATCCTCTAGGACGTCTGAGAAAATAGGATTTTAATACCTACCGGTAAATCCTTTTCTCTTAGTCCGTAGAGGATGCTGGGCGCCCATCCCAGTGCGTACTGTATATGCAGCTATTGGTTATGGTTACACTCTTGTGGTGTTTCTTTTCAGTCAGGCTGTTGCTGATGATGTTCATGCCATGGCATGCGGTATCTTGTTATTGGTTGTGTTGACACACAGGTTGTTACATATTCTTTCAGCATGTGGCTGTGTTTTTTCATGCCGTTGGCTGGTGTTCTATTGAATGCCACGTTCTGCGGCATGTTCGAGGTGTGAGCTGGTATGACACTCACCGTGTTTAAACAATAAATTCTTTACTCGAAATGTCCGTCTCCCTGGGCACAGTTCTCTAACTGGAGTCTGGAGGAGGGGCATAGAGGGAGGAGCCAGTTCACACCCATTCAAAGTCTTATAGTGTGCCCATGTCTCCTACGGATCCAGTCTATACCCCATGGTCCTTACGGAGTCCCCAGCATCCTCTACGGACTAAGAGAAAAGGATTTACCGGTAGGTATTAAAATTCTATTATACAGTTGTGCTCATAAGTTTACATAGCCTAGCAGAATTTGATTTTCTCTAATGTCCTAGAGGATGCTGGGGACTCCGTAAGGACCATGGGGAATAGACGGGCTACGCAGGAGATAGGGCACTTTAAGAAAGCTTTGGATTCTGGGTGTGCACTGGCTCCTCCCTCTATTTCCCTCCTCCAGACCTCAGTTTTACACTGTGCCCAGAGGATGAAGGGCGCACTGCAGGGAGCTCTCGAGTTCTTTGCTACAGAAAGCATTTTTGTTTGGATTTTTACTTTTTCACAGGGGGCACTGCTGGCAACAGGCTCCCTGCATCGAGGGACTGAGGAGAGAGGGGCAGACCTACTTAACGGATAGGATCTGCTTCCTCGGCTACTGGACGCCATTAGCTTCATAGGGGGTGAACACAGGTTCGTCCTGGGCGTCCACCCCCGAAGCCATGCCGCCGTTCTCCTCACAGAGCCAGAAGAACAGAAGCAAGAAGACGTCTCAGGCGGCAGAAGCCTTCAGCTTCACAGAGGTAACGCACAGCACTGCAGCTGTGCGTCATTGCTCCACATCACCTCACACACTCCGGTCACTGTATGGGTGCAGGGCGCGGGGGGGGGGGCGCCCTGGGCAGCAATTTTAACACCTCTTAGATGGCAAATAGGTATATACATGTACAGCTGGGCACTGTACATGTATATAATTGAGCCCCCGCCATTTTACACGATTTTGAGCGGGACAGAAGCCCGCTGCCGAGGGGGCGGGGCTTCTCCCTCAGCACTCACCAGCGCCATTTCTCTCTCCACAGAACGCTGAGAGGAAGCTCCCCGGACTCTCCCCTGCTTGCACACTGTGAAGGGAGTTTAAAAAGAGAGGGGGGGGGCACATAATTGGCGGATAAAGTATAATACAGCGCCGCTGGGGAAAAGCATTCTGTGTTGGTCTCCAGGTTGTTGCGCTGGGGTGTGTGCTGGCATACTCTCTCTCTGTCTCTCCAAAGGGCCTTTCAGGGGAATACTGTCTTCAGAAAAAGTTTCCCTGGGTGTGTGCAGTGTGTCGGTACGTGTGTGTCGACATGTTTGATGAGGAAGGCTCGCTTAATGTGGAGGGGGAGTGCTTGAATGTCAGGTCGCCGTCGGCAATGCCGACACCGGACTGGGTGGATATGCTGAATGTCTTGAATGCAAATGTACATCTCCTGCATAAAAGATTAGACAAGGCTGAAGCTTAGGGATCAGTCAGGTAGCCAGTCCGTGCCTGTCCCTGTGGTGCCAGGACCTTCAGGGTCTCAAAAGCGCCCCATATCCCAGGTCGCTGACACAGATACCGACACAGATACTGACTCTAGTGTCGACTATGAGGATGCAAAATTACAGCCGAAGGTGGCAAAAGGTATTAGGTACATGATTATTGCCATAAAAGAGGTTTTGCATATCACGGAGGAACCCCCTGTCCCTGACACGAGGGTTCACATGTATAAAGGGAAAAAGCCTGAGGTCACGTTTCCGTCCTCATTTGAGCTAAGCGAATTATGCGAAAAGGCTTGGGAATCTCCGGATAGGAGACTCCATGTTCCCAAAAGGATTCTCATGGCGTATCCTTTTCTACAGAAGGATCAGATACGATGGGAATCTGCGCCTAAAGTAGACAAGGCGCTGACACACTTATCCAAGAACGTGGCACTGCCTTCTCCGGATACTGCTTCCCTCAAGGATCCTGCTGATCGCAAGCAGGAAATTACCATGAAGCACATTTACACACATTCAGGAACTATAGTTAGGTCGGCCTGGGTTTGTAGTGCTGTCGTGGCATGGGGCAGACTCCTTATCTACGGAGATGGACACCTTAGATAGGGATACCATTCTAATGACCATGGAGCATATCAGAGATGCTGCCTTGTATATGAGGGATGCTCAGAGAGACATTTGTTTACTAAGCTCTAGAATAAACGCTATGTCTATTTCTGCTAGGCGGCTCTTGTGGACCCGACAGTGGACGGGAGACGCCGACTCAAAGCGGCATATGGAGTCATTGCCTTACAAGGGGGAGGAGTTGTTTGGAGAAGGCCTCTCGGACCTAGTCTCTACTGCTACGGCTGGTAAATCGAATTTTTTACCTTATGTTCCCCCGCAGCATTCTAAGAAGGTACCACATTATCAAATGCAGTCCTTTCGTTCCAATAAAAACAAGAAGGTACGAGGATCGTCCTTCGTTGCCAGAGGTAAAGGCAAGGGAAAAAAGCTGCACTCAGCTAGTTCCCAGGAGCAGAAGTCCTCCCCTACTTTCGCAAAGTCCACAGCATGGCGCTGGGGCTTTCCGGGAGGGGGGGGGGGGGGGGGTCAGATCAAGTGGGGGCACGTCTTCGTCTTTTCAGCCACGTCTGGGTTCAATCACAGGTGGATCCCTGGGCAGTAGAGATTGTTTCCCAGGGATACAGACTGGAATTCGAAGACATGCCCCCTCGCCGGTTTTTCAAATCGGCTCTGCCGGCTTCCCCGTCAGAGAGGGAGCTAGTGTTAGCGGCAATTCACAAATTGTACATTCAACAGGTGATAATCAAGGTTCCTAATCTCCAGCAAGGAGAGGGTTATTTATTCATCCCTGTTTGTGGTACCGAAACCGGACGGTTTGGTCAGACCCATTCTAAATCTAAAATCCCTGAACCTGTACTTGAAGAGGTTCAAGTTCAAAATGGAATCGCTCAGAATGGTCATCGCCAGCCTGGAGGGAGGGGATTGGATGGTGTCCCTGGACATAAAGGATGCGTACCTTCATGTTCCGATTTTCCCCCCTCACCAGGTGTTTCTGAGATTTGCAGTACAGGATTGTCACTACCAATTTCAGACGTTGCCGTTTGGTCTTTCCACGGCCCTGAGAATTTTCGCCAAGGTAATGGCGGAAATGATGGTGCTCCTGCGCAAGCAGGGAGTCACAATTATCCCGTACTTGGACGATCTTATAAAGGCGAGATCTCGGGAGAAGTTGCTGGACAGCGTGTCTCTGTCCATGAAGACGTTGCAGATGCACGGCTGGATTCTCAATTTACCGAAATCCCAGCTAGTACCTGCAACGCGTCTGACCTTTTTGTGCCTGATTCTAGATACAGACCAAAAAAGAGTTTTTCTTCCGGTGGAGAAGGCTCAGGAGCTCATAGCCCTGGTCAGGAACCTTTTAAAGCCAAAAAAGGTTTCGGTGCATCATTGCACAAAGGTTCTGGGGAAGATGGTGGCTTCATACGAGGCCATCCCCTTCGGCAGGTTCCATGCGAGGACTTTCCAATGGGACCTATTGGACAAATGGTCCGGGTCCCATCTACATATGCAGAAACGGATCACCCTGTCTCCCAGGGCCAGGGTATCTCTCCTGTGGTGGCTGCATAGTTATCACCTCCTAGAGGGTCGCAGGTTCGGCATTCAGGACTGGATCCTGGTGACCACGGACGTGAGCCTCCGAGGTTGGGGGGCTGTCGCACTGGGAAGAAATTTCCAAGGTCTCTGGTCAAGCCTAGAGACTTGTTTCCACATCAATGTCCTGGAGTTAAGCGCCATTTACAACGCCCTACGCCAGGCGGAGGAGTGGCTTCAGAACAAACCGGTTCTGATTCAGTCGGACAATATCACGGCAGTGGCTCATGTAAACCGCCAAGGCGGCACAAGGAGCAGAGTGGCCATGGCAGAGGCGACCAGGATTCTGCGCTGGGAGGAAGGCCATGTAAGCGCACTATCAGCAGTGTTCATCCCGGGGGTGGACAACTGGGAGGCGGACTTCCTCAGCAGGCACGACCTGCATCCGGGAGAGTGGGGACTTCATCAAGAAGTCTTCACACAGATCGTGGATCGGTGGGGACTGCCTCAAATAGACATGATGGCGTCCCGTCTCAACAAAAAGCTAAAGAGGTATTGCGCCAGGTCAAGAGACCCTCAGGCGGTAGACGCTCTGGTGACACCATGGGTGTTCAGATCGGTCTATGCGTTTCCTCCTCTGCCTCTCATACCCAAGGTGTTGAGATTAATAAGACTAAGAAGGGTCAGAACAATTATCATTGTTCCAGATTGGCCAAGGAGGACTTGGTATCCGGATATGCAAGAGTTGCTCACAGAAGATCCGTGGCCTCTTCCTCTAATGCAGGACCTGCTGCAGCAGGGGCCCTGTCTGTTCCAAGACTTACCGCGGCTGCGTTTGACGGCATGGCGGTTGAACGCCGGATCCTAGCTGAAAAAGGGATTCCGGAGGAGGTCATTCCTACCCTGATCAAGGCTAGGAAGGATGTGACATCGAAACATTATCACAGTATATGGCGGAAATATGTTTCTTGGTGTTAGGCCAGAGCTGCTCCTACGGAGGAGTTCCATTTGGGCCGTCTGCTTCACTTCCTTCAAACGGGAGTGAATTTGGGCCTAAAATTAGGGTCCATAAAGGTCCAAATTTCGGCCTTGTCCATTTTCTTTCAAAGAGAATTGGCTTCTCTTCCTGAAGTACAGACTTTTGTGAAGGGAGTGCTGCATATTCAGCCTCCCTTTGTACCTCCGGTGGCACCTTGGGATCTTAACGTGGTATTAAGTTTCCTCAAGTCACCTTGGTTTGAACCACTCAAAACAGTGGAGTTGAAATACCTCACTTGGAAAGTGGTCATGTTGTTGGCCTTAGCTTCTGCAAGGCGTGTTTTGGAATTAGCGGCTTTATCATATAAAAGCCCATACCTGATTTTTCACGTGGATAGGGCAGAGTTGAGGACTCGTCCTCAATTTCTGCCCAAGGTGGTCTCATCTTTTCATATGAACCAACCTATTGTCGTGCCTGTGGCTACACGGGACTTGGAGGACTCAGAGTCCCTGGATGTGGTCAGGGCTTTGAAATTTACGTGACCAGAACAGCTAGGATCAGGAAGACTGAAGCTCTGTTTGTTCTGTATGCGGCCAACAAGGTTGGCGCTCCTGCTTCAAAGCAGACAATTGCTCGCTGGATCTGTAACACGATTCAGCAGGCGCATTCTACGGCAGGATTGCCATTGCCTAAATCGGTTAAGGCCCATTCCACTAGGAAGGTGTGCTCTTCTTGGGCGGCTGCCCGAGGGGTCTCTGCACTACAACTGTGCCGAGCTGCTACTTGGTCGGGGTCAAACACCTTTGCAAAGTTCTATAAGTTTGATACCCTGGCTGAGGAGGACCTCCTGTTTGCTCAATCGGTGCTGCAGAGTCATCCGCACTCTCCCGCCCGTTTGGGAGCTTTGGTATAATCCCCATGGTCCTTACGGAGTCCCCAGCATCCTCTAGGACGTTAGAGAAAATAGGATTTTTCTTACCGGTAAATCTATTTCTCGTAGTCCGTAGAGGATGCTGGGCGCCTGTCCCAAGTGCGGACTTCTTCTGCAAGACTGGTATATAGTTATTGCTTACATAAGGGTTATGTTATAGTTGGTCGTTCTTGAACCGAGGCTATGTTACTTGTTCATACTGTTAACTGGGTAGTTTATCACAAGTTATACGGTGTGATTGGTGTGGCAGGTATGAATCTCGCTCTTAGGTTACATAAATCCTTTCCTCGTACTGTTCATATCCTCTGGGCACAGTTTCTCTAACTGAGGTCTGGAGGAGGGACATAGAGGGAGGAGCCAGTGCACACCCAGAATCCAAAGCTTTCTTAAAGTGCCCTATCTCCTGCGGAGCCCGTCTATTCCCCATGGTCCTTACGGAGTCCCCAGCATCCTCTACGGACTACGAGAAATAGATTTACCGGTAAGTAAAATCCTATTTTCTGGCTATTTGTCAGAGAATATGAATGATAACTCACAAACTTTTCTTTCACTCATGGTTAGTGGTTGGGTGAAGCCATTTATTGTCAAACAACTGTGTTTACTCTTTTTAAATCATAATGACAACAGAAACTACCCAAATGACCCTGATCAAAAGTTTACATACCCCAGTTCTTAATACCATGTATTGCCCCCTTTAACATCAATGACAGCTTGAAGTCTTTTGTGGTAGTTGTGGATGAGGCTCTTTATTTCTCAGATGGTAAAGCTGCCCATTCTTCTTGGCAAAAATTATTTATTATTTATTTATTAACAGTTTCATATATAGCGCAGCATATTCCGTTGCGCTTTACAATTAGAACAACAGTAATAGAACAAAACTGGGTAAAAACAGACAGACAGAGGTAGGAAGGCCCTGCTCGCAAGCTTACAATCTATAGGGAAATAGGCATAGATACACAAGGATAGATGCTACCTATTGCATAATGGTCCACCAGATTGCTAGGTTCTTAATGGGTTGTATGATGATACCCCACAAAGTTATCCAAGTGTCAGGAGGGTGCGAGACTAAAGAAAGACAAGATATGTGATGTTATGAATATTCTACAGAGGATGTAATGAGATAGGGAAGCACTGAAGGTTATGTGGGTGGGTCTGGAATTTGATAGGCTTGTCTGAAGAGGTGAGTTTTCAGGGAACATTTAAAGGTTTGGAGACTAGAGGCGAGTCTTACTGTGCATGGGAGGGCATTCCACAGAGTGGGTGAAGCCCGGATAAAGTCCTGTAATTTTGAGTGTGAACAAGTAATGCGTGTGGATGAGAGACGTAGATCTTGTGCAGAGCGGAGAGGTCGGGTAGGGAGATATTTTGAGATGAGTGAAGAGATGTATGTTGGTGCAGTTTGGTTAATAGCCTTGTATGTGAATAAAAGTATTTTATGTTTAATACGGTAGAATACCGGTAACCAATGGAGGGACTGACAGAGCGGATCTGCAGACGATGAACGTCTGGCAAGGAAGATTAGCCTCGCAGCTGCATTCAAAATGGATTGTAGTGGTGAGAGCCTATGTTTGGGAAGACCGGTCAGGAGACTATTACAATAATCAATGCGGGAGATAATGAGAGCATGGATTAGAGTTTTGCTGTGTCTTGTGTAAGATAAGGGCGTATTTTGGATATGTTTCTTAGATGTATGTAACATGATCTTGAGACAGATTGAATGTGGGTAACAAAGGACAGTTCAGAGTCAAGAATGACACCTAGGCAGCGAGCTTGTGGGGTAGGGGTGATTGCAGAGTTCTCAACAGTGATAGAGATATCAGGTTGGAAACTACTATTGGCCGGTGGAAATATAATTAATTCTGTTTTGGAAATATTAAGTTTGAGGTGGCGAGATGTCATCCAAGATGAAATGGCAGAAAGGCATTCAGTGACACGGCCCAATACAGATGGTGACAAATCAGGGGAGGATAGGTAGATTTGAGTATCATCCGCATACAGATGGTACTGAAATCCGAAAGAGTTGATTAGTTTGCCAAGAGATGTGGTATAGATAGAGAAAAGCAGAGGACCTAGGACTGAGCCTTGCGGTACTCCAACTGAGAGAGGTAGCGAAGGAGAGGTGGAATCAGAGAAACGAACACTGAAGGAGCGATTAGATAGGTAGGATGAGAACCAAGAAAGGGCTGTGTCCTGAATACCTAGGGATTGTAGTGTTTGTATGAGAAGAGAGTGGTCAACAGTGTCAAAAGCAGCAGAGAGATCAAGGAGAATAAGTAGAGAGTAATGTCCTTTAGATTTAGCAGTGACCAAATCATTCACTACCTTAGTCAGTGCTGTCTCTGTGGAGTGTTGGGCACGAAATCCTGACTGAAGTGGGTCCAGTAGGCTGTGTGAGTTAAGAAAGTGTGTGAGGCGAGTGTAGGCAAGTCTCTCCAGTAGCTTGGAGGGGCATGGGAGCTGAGAGATGGGACGGTAGTTAGAGAGAGAGTTTGGGTCAGAGTTTTGTTTTTTCAGAATGGGAGTAATCACTGCATGCTTGTATAGAGAAGGAAAGATACCAGTAGACAGGGAGAGATTACAGATTTTCGTTTAGGTTGGGATGAGCACAGTAGACAGAGCTTTACTAATTTGTGAGGGTATAGAGTCAAGGGGAGAGGTATTAGAGTAGGCAGATGAAAAGAGTGCAGATACTTCATCTTCATTTGTAGGATCAAAGGAAGAGAAGGTGTTAGAGGGTTCAGGCAGGGAATTGAGCAGGTCACTTGCTGTGGAAGAGCATACCATTTCATTTCGGATCTTGTCAATCTTGTCCTTGAAATAGGAAGCAAGATCTTACGCACTGACAGTGGCTGGTGGGTTAGGTGAGGGAGGGACAAGAAGTGATTTAAATGTATTAAAAAGTCGCTTGGGGTTAGAGGCTTGAGCAGAGATGAGAGATTGAAAATATTTTTGTTTGGCAGTGTCCAGAGCAGTACGATAAGAGTGGTAGGTGGTCTTATATGTGAGAAAGTCACTTGAACTACGAGATTTACGCCACTGGCGTTCAACTTTTCGTGAGAGTTTTTGTAAGTGTCTAGTGTATTTAGAGTGCCACGGTTGACATCTAAGTCTACGTGGAGTGTGATGGGTAGCTGGAGCCACTTCATCAAGTGCTGTTACTAGAGTTTGGTTAAGGTGTGACACAGCAGTCTCTGGAGAGGTGAATGTAGAAATTGATGAAAGCAGTGGTTGCAGAGAGGTAGATAGTTGTTGAAAATTAATAGCGTTAATATTTCTGCGGGTAAGAGGTGTCCTTGTAGACTTTAGGGACATGGAGTTTGAAGTAATGGAGGAGAGCATGCATGTGATAAGGTTGTGATCTGAGAGAGGGAAAGGAGTGTTAGTGAGTTCAGAAACAGAGCATAGTCTGGTGAATACAAGATCAAGGCAGTGGCCCTCCTGATGAGTAGGGGAGTCAGTCCATTGGGAGAGGCCAAGAGAGGAGGTTAGAGAGAGTAGTTTAGAGGCATGGGGAGATTGTGGACTGTCAATAGAGAGATTGAAATCACCCATAATGATGGTGGAGATGTCAGAGGATAGAAAGTGAGGGAGCCATGCAGAAAAATCTTCCAGAAACTTTTTGGGTTGCCCAGGTGGGCGATAGATAGCTGCAACACGCAGAGAGAAAGGGGTGAAGATCCTAATAGAGTGTACTTCAAAGGATGTAAATGTGAGTGAGGGAACAGGTGGTAAAACAATGTGCGTGTAACATTTGGACAGTAATATTCCAACACCCCCTCCTTTGATGTTACCAGGCCTGGGGGTGTGTGTGAAGTGGAGGCCACCATGTGACAGTGCTGCAGGGGAGCACTGCAGCACTCCAGTTCCTGTAAATTCTTGGGCTGTCTTGCATGAACTGCATGTTTGAGATTTCCCCAGAGTGGCTCAATGATATTGAGGTCAGGAGACTGAGATGGCCACTCCAGAACCTTCACTTTATTCTGCTGTAGCCAATGACAGGTCGACTTGGCCTTGTGTTTTGGATCATTGTCATGTTGGAACGTCCAAGTACGTCCCATGCGCAGCTTCCGGGCTGATGAGTGCAAATTTTCCTCCAGTATTTTCTGATAACATGCTGCATTCATCTTGCCATCAATTTTGACCAAGTTTTCAGTGCCTTTGTAGCTCACACATCCCCAAAACATCAGCGATCCACCTCCGTGTTTCACAGTAAGAATGATGTACCTTTCATCTTAGGCCTTGTTGACTCCTCCAAATATAACGTTTATGGTTGTGGCCAAAAAGTTAAATTTTGGTCTCATCACTCCAAATGACTTTGTTCCAGAAGTTTTGAGGCTTGTCTCTGTGCTGTTCGGAGTATTGTAAGCGGGATGCTTTGTGTCATTTGCGTAGTAATGGCTTTCTTCTGGCGACCATGCAGCCCATTTTTCTTCAAATGCCTCCTTATTGTGCATCTTGAAACAACCACACCACTTTTTTCAGAGAGCCCTGTATTTCAGCTGAAGTTATTTGTGGATTTTTCTTTGCATCCCGAACAATTTTCCTGGCAGTCGTGGCTGAAATTTTGTTGGTCTACCTGACCGTGATTTGGCTTCCACAGAATCCCTCATTTTCCACTTCTTCATTAGAGTTTGAACACTGCTGATTGGCATTCTCGATTGCTTGGATATCTTTTTATATCCCTTTCCTGTTTTATACAGTTCAGTTAGCTTTTCCCGCAGATCCTTTGACAATTCTTTTGCTTTCCCCATGACTCAGAATCCAGACACGTCAGTGCAGCACTGGATGAAAGATGCAAGGGTCTTTCAGGAGTCCAGAAACTGACTGACCTTTTATACACACACACTGATTACAAGCAAACAGATCACAGGTGAGGATGGTTACCTTTAGTAGCCATTCAAACCCGTTTGTGTCAACTTGTGTGCATGTTATCAGGCCAAAATCTCCAGGGTATGTAAACTTTTGATCAGGGTCATGTGGGTAGTTTCTGTTGTCATTATGATTTAAAAAGAGTAAACACAGTTTGACAATAAATGGCATCACCCAACCACTAACCATGAGTGAAAGAAAAGTTTGTGAGTTATCATTAATATTCTCTGACAAATGGCCAGAAAATCACAAATTCTGCTAGGTGAGACTGAAATAGTGAAACCTTTTTTTTCTGATGGATCAGTGTATACAAACTTTGTTTAATACACCGTTATTAAAAATATTGTATTAAATTACCTTCAGGCTGTGTGTATAAGGTGAATATGAAACAAATGAATTGTGTGAATGTACACACACTTTGTTTAATGCACAAAGTTATTAAAAATATTGTCTAAAATGACCTTCAGACTGTGTATATAAGGTTTTTATGAAACATAAATGCATTCTGTGCTGAAACTTGGGTCCCATCGCCATGATATCTCATTATGGTATGCAATTATTCCAAAACAAGGAAAAATCCGATATCCAAAATACTTCTGGTCCCAAGCATTTTGGATAAGGGATACTCAACCTATGTATGTATGTATGTATGTGTGTATATATATATATATATATATATATATATATATATATATATATATATATATATATATATATATATATAATATTTTATTATACAAGTTGAGTATCCAAATATTCCGAAATACTGAGTTTTTTGAGTGAAAGTGAGATAGTGTAACCTTTTGTTTTCTGATGGCTCAATGTTAACACAAACTTTGTTTAATACACAAAGTTATTAAAAATATTGTATTAAATGACCTTTAGGCTGTGTGTATAAGGTGTATATGAAACATAAATGAATTACGTGAATGTACACACACTTTGTTTAATGCACAAAGTTATTAGAAATATTGGCTAAAATTACCTTCAGGCTGTGTGTGTATAAGGTGTATGTGAAATATAAATCCATTCTGTGCTTAGACTTGTGTCCTGTCGCCATGATATCTCATTATGGAATGCAATTATTCCAAAATATGGAAATATCTGATATCCAAAATACTTCTGGTCCCAAGCATTTTGGATAAGGGATACTCAACCTGTATAGTCAACAATGTATGTATTATAAATACTGTATACACACACACACACGCACGCACAGTGTGTTTGACTTTGAAAACACTTTCCATGTTCAGTAGTAGTAGAATTGCTAGAAAGTGATGTGGTCACATGAGTCATTGTTCACAATGACAGCATCCACAACAGATGGATCAGTGCATTAATGGCAACTACCATCAGCTCTTGTTTCCAGTAGTGAAAGGGTCTTGTGGGTCCATAGAGTTGAGACATCTATTCAGTGCATAGTTTAGGTGCAATAATGTTTTTTTTAATAATCTCTAATTAGCGAGTACCAAAGAGTTCTTTTGTTCATTGCAGAATATTGGGGGTCATTCCGAGTTCGCTCGCAAGCTGCTTTTAGCAGCTTTGCACACGCTAAGCCGCCGCCTACTGGGAGTGAATCTTAGCATATTAAAATTGCGAACGAAAGATTAGCAGAATTGCGAATAGACACTTCGCAGATGCCAAGTAAGTCTGGAGCTACTCAGAAACTGCTATCAGTTCAGTGCTTGTCGTTCCTGGTTTGACGTCACAAACACACCCAGCGTTCGCCCAGACACTCCTCCGTTTCTCCAGCCACTCCCGCGTTTTTCCCAGAAACGGTAGCGTTTTTTCACACACTCCCATAAAACGGCCAGTTTCCGCCCAGAAACACCCACTTCCTGTCAATCACATTACGATCACCAGAACGAAGAAAAAACCTTGTAATGCCGTGAGTAAAATTCCTAACTGCATAGCAAATTTACTTGGCGCAGTCGCACTGCGGACATTGCGCATGCGCATTAGCGACTATTCGCTCCGTTGCGACAAAAAAATAACGAGCGAACAACTCGGAATGACCCCCATTGTCTCTGGAGAATATGGCCATATGAGCTCAGGTTTTTAGGAAACCCATCAAACATGCCTTTGTAGTAAAATATTTGTTTATATAATGAGTTTAAAAGCGATACGAGAGGCAAAATCATTAATGTCTGATTTTCACTTGACTATATATTCTAGCTCAAACAACTGTTAATATAACACAGCGACAAGGAACTCAAGCAACACCAAGGGCTTCAGCTCCTCGAGCACCTAACAACCCACACATGGTTTACACATCAACAACCCTTCCCACTGTACCTGTGCAGACACCTGTACGCAACACTGTCATGCAAAGTCAGAACCTACGGCAGATCAGTCCACAAACTGGAGGTAAGATTATACAAGCAACTTCACAAGCCGTGGAGAACTCTTAAGTTCTTTCTAAATAAAATATAAGCAAAAGCAAAAAATGTGTGGTTTTAAAGTGGTGTTTTAAATTATACAGTGGTGCTTGTTGGTTTGTGAACCCTTCTGAATTTTTCTATATTTGTGCTGAAATTTTGGCCTAAAACTACCTCAGATTTTCACACAAGTCCTAAAAGTAGATAGAGAACCAAATCAAACAAATAAGACCAAGAAAATTACATAAAAAAACAAATAAGCTGTGCGCTCAGTGCGTGGTGGTGTATAAGATTGTCAGCAGCGACTTGGAAAGGGAATGCCAGTCCCTAGAAAATATACGAAGTAAAACAAAAACCAAGTTGCGCTCAACAATCAAGGATTGAAAACATTTATTTTAAAAATTGTAACAACAATTCTCCCGGGAGTATGGTTAAGACAAATCAATATATCATACAATCTGTAGAATGCAATATCCCTATAACCTAAGTGGGTTATAATGGTAGAATTTCTGTTAAACAATTCCTAATATTCTAAGGGGTATATGCAATTCACGGCGAATCGCGGCAAATTATCGCCGTTTTTAAATTCAACACAATTCGACAGGTGAATTCCGGCAGGTGGCTGCCGGAATTCACCATATTCAATGCAAAACGGATTCGACAGTCCCGCGGGCGAAAATCGGCCGATTTGGCGGATTTTGCCGCGATTTTAAAAAACGGGAAAAATCCGGAAAAAAAAATGGCGTGGGGTCCCCCCTCCAAAGCATAACCAGCCTCGGGCTCTTCGAGCTGGTCCTGGTTCTAAAAATGCGGGGAAAAATTGGGCAGGGACCCCCCGTATTTTTAAAACCAGCACCGGGCTCTGCGGCTGGTGCCAAAAATACGGGGGACAAAAAGAGTAGGGGTCCCCCCGTATTTTTAACACCAGCATCGGGCTCCACTAGCTGGACAGATAATGCCACAGCCGGGGGTCACTTTTATGCCGTGCCCTGCGGCCGTGGCATTAACTACCCAACTAGTCACCCCTGGCCGGGGTACCCTGGGGGAGTGGGGACCCCTTCAATCAAGGGGTCCAGCCACCCAAGGGCCAGGGGTGAAGCCCGAGGCTGTCCCCCCCCCATCCAATGGGCTGCGGATGGGGGGGCTGATAGCCTTTTGTGATAATAAAAAGATATTGTTTTTTCCAGTAGTACTACAAGTCCCAGCAAGCCTCCCCCGCAAGCTGGTACTTGGAGAACCACAAGTACCAGCATGCGGGAGAAAAACGGGCCCGCTGGTACCTGTAGTACTACTGGAAAAAAAATACCCAAATAAAAACAGTACACAGACACCTTGATAGTAAAACTTTTTCTCTGACGTCCTAGTGGATGCTGGGGACTCCGTCAGGACCATGGGGAATAGCGGCTCCGCAGGAGACAGGGCACAAAATTTAAAAGTTTGACCACTAGGTGGTGTGTACTGGCTCCTCCCCCTATGACCCTCCTCCAAGCCTCAGTTAGGTTTTTGTGCCCGTCCGAGCAGGGTGCAATCTAGGTGGCTCTCATAAAGAGCTGCTTAGAGTAAAAGTTTTGATAGTTTTATTATTTTCAGTGAGTCCTGCTGGCAACAGGCTCACTGCAACGAGGGACCTAGGGGAGAAGAAGTGAACTCACCTGCGTGCAGGATGGATTTGCTTCTTAGGCTACTGGACACTAGCTCCAGAGGGACGATCACAGGTACAGCCTGGATGGGTCACCGGAGCCGCGCCGCCGACCCCCTTGCAGATGCCGAAGTAAGAAGAGGTCCAGAAACCGGCGGCTGAAGGCTTTTCAGTCTTCATGAGGTAGCGCACAGCACTGCAGCTGTGCGCCATTGCGCTCAGGCACACTTCACACCGGCGGTCACTGAGGGTGCAGGGCGCTGGGGGGGGGGCGCCCTGGGCAGCAATGTTAATACCTTTCTGGCTAAAAAGAATACATCACATATAGTCCATGAGGCTATATGGATGTATTTCACCCCTGCCAGGTCTCAGAAAAACCGGGAGAAGAGCCCGCCGGAATAGGGGGCGGGGCCTATCTCCTCAGCACACAGCGCCATTTTCCTACACAGCTCCGCTGCTAGGAAGGCTCCCAGGCTCTCCCCTGCACTGCACTACAGAAACAGGGTAAAAAACAGAGAGGGGGGGCATTTTTTGGCGATATTATATATATTTAAGCAGCTATAAGGAAACAACACTTATATAAGGTTGTTCCTATATAATTATAGCGCTTTGGTGTGTGCTGGCAAACTCTCCCTCTGTCTCCCCAAAGGGCTAGTGGGGTCCTGTCTTCTATCAGAGCATTCCCTGTGTGTCTGCTGTGTGTCGGTACGTGTGTGTCGACATGTATGAGGACGATGTTGGTGTGGAGGCGGAGCAATTGCCGGTAATGGTGATGTCACCCCTAGGGAGTCGACACCGGAATGGATGGCTTTGTTTATGGAATTACGTGATAATGTCAGCACGCTGCAAAAGTCGGTTGACGACATGAGACGACTGGCAAACCAGTTAGTACCTGTACAGGCGTCTCAAACACCGTCAGGGGCTGTAAAACGCCCTTTGCCTCAGTCGGTCGACACAGACCCAGACACGGACACCGAATCTAGTGTCGACGGTGAAGAAACGAACGTATTTTCCAGTAGGGCCACACGTTATATGATCACGGCAATGAAGGAGGCTTTGCATATCTCTGATACTGCAAGTACCACAAAAAGGGGTATTATGTGGGGTCTGAAAAAACTACCTGTAGTTTTTCCTGAATCAGAGGAATTGAATGACGTGTGTGATGAAGCGTGGGTTACCCCTGATAAAAAACTGCTAATTTCAAAGAAGTTATTGGCGTTATACCCTTTCCCGCCAGAGGTTAGGGCGCGCTGGGAAACACCCCCTAGGGTGGACAAGGCGCTCACACGTTTATCCAAACAAGTGGCGTTACCGTCTCCTGATACGGCCGCCCTCAAGGATCCAGCTGATAGGAGGCTGGAAAATACTCTAAAAAGTATATACACACATACTGGTGTTATACTGCGACCAGCAATCGCCTCAGCCTGGATGTGCAGTGCTGGGGTGGCTTGGTCGGATTCCCTGACTGAAAATATTGATACCCTGGATAGGGACAGTATTTTATTGACTATAGAGCAATTAAAGGATGCATTCCTTTATATGCGAGATGCACAGAGGGATATCTGCACTCTGGCATCAAGAGTAAGTGCGATGTCCATATCTGCCAGAAGAAGTCTATGGACACGACAGTGGTCAGGCGATGCGGATTCCAAACGGCATATGGAAGTATTGCCGTATAAAGGGGAGGAATTATTTGGGGTCGGTCTATCGGATTTGGTAGCCACGGCAACAGCCGGGAAGTCCACCTTTTTACCTCAAGTCCCCTCCCAGCAGAAAAAGACAGTCTTTTCAGCCGCAGTCCTTTCGTTCCTATAAGAACAAGCGAGCAAAAGGACATTCATATTTGCCCCGAGGCAAAGGAAAGGGTAAGAGACTGCAGCAAGCAGCCCCTTCCCAGGAGCAGAAGTCCTCCCCGGCTTCTGCAAAGGCCTCAGCATGACGCTGGGACCTTACAAGCGGACTCAGGGGCGGTGGAGGGTCGCCTCAAGAATTTCAGCGCACAGTGGGCTCACTCGCAGGTGGACCCCTGGATCCTGCAGGTAGTATCTCAGGGTTACAGGTTGGAATTCGAGAAGTCTCCCCCTCGCCGGTTCCTAAAATCTGCTTTGCCAACGTCTCCCTCAGACAGGGCGACGGTATTGGAAGCCATTCACAAGCTGTATTCTCAGCAGGTGATAATCAAGGTACCCCTTCTACAACAGGGAAAGGGGTATTACTCCACGCTATTTGTGGTACCGAAGCCGGACGGCTCGGTAAGACCTATTCTAAATCTGAAATCTCTGAACCTGTACATACAAAAATTCAAGTTCAAGATGGAGTCACTCAGAGCAGTGATAGCGAATCTGGAAGAAGGGGATTTTATGGTGTCCTTGGACATCAAGGATGCTTACCTTCATGTCCCAATTTGCCCTTCACACCAAGGGTACCTCAGGTTCGTGGTACAAAACTGTCATTATCAGTTTCAGACGCTGCCGTTTGGATTGTCCACGGCACCCAGGGTCTTTACCAAGGTAATGGCCGAAATGATGATCCTTCTTCGAAGAGAAGGCGTATTAATTATCCCTTACTTGGACGATCTCCTGATAAGGGCAAGATCCAGAGAACAGCTGGAGGTCGGAGTAGCACTAACTCAAGTAGTGCTCCAACAGCACGGGTGGATTCTGAATTTTCCAAAATCCCAACTGATCCCGACGACACGTCTGCTGTTCCTAGGGATGATTCTGGACACTGTTCAGAAAAAGGTATTTCTTCCGGAGGAGAAAGCCAGGGAGTTATCCGAACTCGTCAGGAACCTCCTAAAACCAGGGACAGTGTCTGTGCATCAATGCACAAGAGTCCTGGGGAAAAATGGTGGCTTCTTACGAAGCGATTCCATTCGGCAGATTCCATGCACGAATTTTTCAGTGGGATCTGCTAGACAAATGGTCCGGATCGCATTTGCAGATGCATCAGCGGATAAAATTGTCGACAAGGACAAGGGTCTCTCTGCTATGGTGGTTGCAGAGTGCTCATCTGTTAGAGGGCCGCAGATTCGGCATACAGAACTGGGTCCTAGTGACCACGGATGCCAGCCTGAGAGGCTGGGGAGCGGTCACACAAGGAAGAAACTTCCAGGGCGTGTGGTCAAGCCTGGAAACGTCTCTTCACATAAATATACTGGAACTAAGAGCAATCTACAATGCTCTAAGCCTGGCAAACCCTCTGCTTCAGGGTCAGCCGGTGTTGATCCAGTCGGACAACATCACGGCAGTCGCCCACGTAAACAGACAGGGCGGCACAAGAAGCAGGAGGGCAATGGCAGAGGCTGCAAGGATTCTTCGCTGGGCGGAAAATCATGTGATAGCACTGTCAGCAGTGTTCATCCCGGGAGTGGACAACTGGGAAGCAGACTTCCTCAGCAGACACGATCTTCACCCGGGAGAGTGGGGACTTAATCCAGAAGTCTTCCACATGATTGTAGTCCATTGGGAAAGACCAATGGTGGACATGATGGCGTCCCGCCTCAACAAAAAACTGGACAGGTATTGCGCCAGGTCAAGAGACCCTCAGGCAATAGCTGTGGACGCTCTGGTAACACCATGGGTGTACCAGTCAGTGTATGTGTTTCCTCCTCTGCCTCTCATACCCAAGGTACTGAGAATTATACGGCAAAGGGGAGTAAGTACGGCAAAGGGGAGTAAGAACGATACTAGTGGCTCCGGACTGGCCAAGAAGGACTTGGTACCCGGAACTTCAGGAGATGCTCACGGAAGATCCGTGGCCTCTACCTCTAAGAAGGGATCTGCTTCAGCAGGGACCGTGTCTATTCCAAGACTTACCGCGGCTGCGTTTGACGGCATGGCGGTTGAACGCCGGATCCTAAGGGAAAAAGGCATTCCGGAAGAGGTCATCCCTACCCTGGTCAAAGCCAGGAAGGAGGTGACTGCACAACATTATCACCGCATTTGGAGAAAATATGTTGCATGGTGTGAGGCCAGGAAGGCCCCGACAGAGGAATTTCAACTGGGTCGATTCCTACATTTCCTGCAAACAGGATTATCTATGGTCCTCAAATTAGGGTCCATTAAGGTTAAAATTTCGGCCCTGTCGATTTTCTTCCAGAAAGAATTGGCTTCAGTTCCTGAAGTCCAGACTTTTGTAAAAGGAGTACTACATATACAGCCCCCGGTTGTGCCCCCAGTGGCACCGTGGGATCTCAATGTAGTTTTGGATTTTCTCAAATCCCATTGGTTTGAGCCACTCAAATCGGTAGATTTGAAATATCTTACATGGAAAGTAACCATGCTACTGGCCCTGGCTTCAGCCAGGAGAGTGTCGGAATTGGCGGCTTTATCGTATAAAAGCCCATATCTGATTTTCCATTCGGACAGGGCAGAATTGAGGACGCGTCCTCATTCTCTGCCTACGGTGGTATCAGCGTTTCACCTGAACCAGCCTATTGTGGTGCCTGCGGCTACTAGCGATTTGGAGGATTCCAAGTTGCTGGACTTTGTCAGAGCATTGAAAATATATATTTCAAGGACGGCTGGAGTCAGAAAATCTGACTCGCTGTTTATACTGTATGCACCCAACAAGCTGGGTGCTCCTGCTTCTAAGCAGACGATTGCTCGTTGGATTTGTAGCACAATTCAACTGGCACATTCTGTGGCAGGCCTGCCACAGCCTAAATCTGTCAATGCCCACTCCACAAGGAAGGTGGGCTCATCTTGGGCGGCTGCCCGAGGGGTCTCGGCATTACAACTCTGCCGAGCAGCTACGTGGTCAGGGGAGAACACGTTTGTAAAATTCTACAAATTTGATACCCTGGCTAAGGAGGACCTGGAGTTCTCTCATTCGGTGCTGCAGAGTCATCCGCACTCTCCCGCCCGTTTGGGAGCTTTGGTATAATCCCCATGGTCCTGACGGAGTCCCCAGCATCCACTAGGACGTCAGAGAAAATAAGAATTTACTCACCGGTAATTCTATTTCTCGTAGTCCGTAGTGGATGCTGGGCGCCCATCCCAAGTGCGGATTGTCTGCAATACTTGTACATAGTTATTGTTACAAAAAAATCGGGTTGTTTATTGTTGTGAGCCATCTTTTCAGAGGCTCCTACGTTATCATACTGTTAACTGGGTTCAGATCACAAGTTGTACGGTGTGATTGGTGTGGCTGGTATGAGTCTTACCCGGGATTCAAAATCCTTCCTTATTGTGTACGCTCGTCCGGGCACAGTATCCTAACTGAGGCTTGGAGGAGGGTCATAGGGGGAGGAGCCAGTACACACCACCTAGTGGTCAAACTTTTAAATTTTGTGCCCTGTCTCCTGCGGAGCCGCTATTCCCCATGGTCCTGACGGAGTCCCCAGCATCCACTACGGACTACGAGAAATAGAATTACCGGTGAGTAAATTCTTATTATTACACACTACCGACACACACATACTTACCTATGTTGACACGCCGACTGCCACGGTCTCCGACGATCCGAGGGTACCTGTGAAAAAATTATACTCACCTTCCAGCGTCCAGAGGTACATCCACGTCCAGATATAAATCCAAGTACTTGTTAAAAAAACAAAACGAACACCCGCTCCATGCCGTACTGAAAGGGGTCCCATGCTTTCACATCAGACCCCTTTCTCCCGAATGCCGGGACATCACGTGACTCCTGTCACTGAAGTCCCTTCAGCCAATCAGGAAGCGCTACTTCCGTGGCGCTCACCTGATTGGCTGTGCGCTGTCTGTGCTGTGACAGCGCATCGCAAAGCCGCTCCATTAGCTTCAATGGTGGGAACTTAGCGGCTAGCGGTGGGGTTACCCGCGGTCAGCCGCTGACCGGCGGGTGACCTCATCGCTAGCCGCTAAGTTCCCACCATTGAATATAATGGACGGAGCTGTGCGATGCGCTGTCTGAGTTCAGACAGCGCACAGCCAATCAGGTGAGCGCAACGAAGTTGCGCTTCCTGATTGGCTTTAGAGACCTTTGTGTGACAGCTGTCACTGACAGGTCTCATTCGTGGAAAGGGGTCTCATGTGTCAGCATGGGACCCCTTTCAGTCCGGTGGCCCGTGTGTTCGTTTTCTTTTTTTGCCAAGTACGTGGATGTATCTCTGGACCATGGCTGAGGTGAGTATATTGATCTTTTATTTTCAGGTATCCGTGGATTCTACATGGAGAAGAGGACCGATGTCGGCGTGTGAACTTAGGTAAGTATGTGTGTGTCGACGTATGAAATAAAGTTTTACTGTCACGGTGTGCGTGTCCTGTTTTTATTTGGGTATTTTTTTTCCAGTAGTACTACAGGTACCAGCGGGCCCGTTTTTCTCCCGCATGCTGGTACTTGTGGTTCTCCAAGTACCAGCTTGCGGGGGAGGCTTGCTGGGACTTGTAGTACTGCTGGAAAAAACAATATTCTTTTCATTATCACAAAAGGCTATCAGCCCCCCCATCCGCAGCCCATTGGATGGGGGGGGACAGCCTCGGGCTTCACCCCTGGCCCTTGGGTGGCTGGGGGGGGGGGGGGGGACCCCTTGATTGAAGGGGTCCCCACTCCCCCAGGGTACCCCGGCCAGCAGGGGTGACTAGTTGGATATTTAATGCCACGGCCACAGGGCACGGCATAAAAGTGACCCCCGGCTGTGGCATTATCTGTCCAGCTAGTGGAGCCCGATGCTGGTGTGAAAAATACGGGGGACCCCTGCTCATTTTGTCCCCCGTATTTTTTGCACCAGCACCAGGCGCAGAGCCCGGTGCTGGTTTTAAAAATACGGGGGATCCCCTGTCAATTTTTTCCCCGCATTTTTAGAACCAGGACCAGCTCGAAGAGCCCGAGGCTGGTTATGCTTTGGAGCGGGGACCCCACGCCATTTTTTTAAAGGATTTTACCGTTCCAGCAATAAAATAAAAAAATAATATTTTAAAAAATATATAAATAATATTTGTGCCTCCAAAAAAAAAAAAAAAAGTACCTAATCCCTTCTAATATAAATAAATATGCTATTCCTAAAAAAAAAAAACACCAAAAAAAACATGTTTAAATTTTTTTTTATTGTTTTCACCCTCCAAAGTGTGGCGGATTGAAAATGACGAATTTGCTGTCTAAAAGCACTGCTGTCGAATTTCCAAACTTGAATTGAATATGCTTTGGTCGAATTGCAGCACTTGTATCATTGCAGAAAAGTCGAATTTGCAAAAATTCGAATTTCAAAAAGTCGAATTTTGAAAGTCCGTTTTTTGGTCGGAAAGCACTGAATTGCATTGGCGAATTTTTTTTTGGGGCGAAAATGACCCGAAATTCGACAATTTCGGGAATTCGACCGCAATTGCATATTACCCCTAAGACATGTAACCCCGAAGATATTGTTGTAAAATGTAGTGACAACAATGATTTTAGGCTGTTGTAATAGATTAGTGGGTCTATATGCCAATGTGTAACTCACTTGATGCGTGGAAGTCCCAAACAGTCCTTATTCCGTATAGACACGTGTCAATTCCGGTAATCCTAGGGTAAATATACCTTTATGATGTAAAATGAATGCTCAAATGAACAAAAAAGTTAAACGGATGAACTGTATGCAGGAAAACCAGGCCGCTGTGATGATGCTGGCAGGGAGAGCCCGGAGTGGTATACAGCCAGCCGCTGGGCCCTCCACGGGGGAGGGAGAGCAGTGTCCGCAATAGCCGCCGGGCTGAGATGGAATACAGCCGTGCACAAGCTGACAGATGGCTGTGATGTCCGGACGGCTGGATGTTACCTGTGCGGCACGATGTAAATGAGCTCTCACCGGGAACAGCTGGACTGAACTCCCACGGGCAGCTCCGATTAAGCCTCCCTGCAAGTCATCTGGTGTAGGAGAAGGGTGGTGGTGGAGCCACAGGTATGCTTCGCTGGCTGTGTGTAGGAGTCAGCCGCACTGTGAGCAGGCAGTGTTGGGGATACGCTTCCACACACTGCTCTAATTCAGCCTCACTGTAGTATGCCGCTGGCAGGATCAGAAGGCACCAGAGCCCCGGCACCTATGCGTCAGCTGAGCGGCAGATGGCTGTGTTAGCAGCGGCCATGGTGGAACTGATGTCCTGTGTTGGCTCCAACTGAGCCTGGCTTCAGATGATGAAACAGGAGTGTTTCTAGGAGAGTACACCTGTATCCTTAACGCGTTTCAACGCCAGCAGGACGTCTTTTTCCAAAAGGCATACTACAGTACAGTACAATATCTTCAGGGTTACATGCCTTAGAATATTAGGAATTGTTTAACAGAAATTCTTCCATTATAACCCACTTAGGTATAGGGATATTACATTCTACAGATTTTATGATATATTGATTTGTCTTAACCATACTCCCGGGAGAATTGTTGTTACAATTTTTAAAATACATGTTTTCAGTCCTTGATTGTTGAGCACAACTTGGTTTTTGTTTTACCAAGAAAATTACATGTGTTCATTTATTTATTGAGAAAAATTACCAAATATTGCTGTGTCAAAAGTGTATGAACCTTTTTTCTTTCTGGTATGAACCCTGCATGTAAAGGTTTCTGGTAATTGTTTTAGTCCTGAACATCGGCTTGGAGGAATTTTACCCTATTCCTCTGTACAAAACCGCTTCGACTGTGTTATGTTGGTGGGTTTCCTCCCATGAACTGCTCGCTTCCAGTCCTTCCACAACATTTTGATTGAATTAAGGTCAGGATTTTTACTTGGCCATTCCAAAACTTTAAATTTATTCTTTGTGAACCATTTAAGGTCAAATGATTTGTGTGCTTTGGGTCAGTGTCTTGCTGTATGACCCACGTTTTCTTGAGATGCAGTTCATAGACCGATGTCCTGACATTTTCCTAATATTCTGATATAATTCACAATTCATTGGCCCATCAATGATGGCAAGTCACCTGGGCCAGATGCAGCAGAACAGGCCCAAACCATGATACCACCACCGTGTTTTGCAGATGGCATGAGGTTTTTATGCTGAAATGCAGTGTTCTCCTTTCTCCAAACATAACGCTTCTCATTTATTCCAAAAGCTATATTTCTTTTTCATCCACTAGGGGTCACTGGAGTACTCTTGGGATATGGACGGCTTCCGCAGGAAGAAGGCACTGAATAAATTAATTTTGGAACTACTCCTCCCCTCTATATCCCAGAGTACCTCAGTGTTTTTTCTGTGCTCGACACAGCAAGAAGGCTTGTGGAGTGTGTCCACATTCATTGGAATTTTTTCTAAGTTTTTTTCAACAATTGCCACATCCCTTCCCCCCTTCCAATAGGCGTGGGTCCGGGATAGTGAAAGCTGCTACTAGCAGCTGTGGGTGCCGGGCCTCTCTAAAAAGAGCTCCCTCACACCATGTGCAGGCTGCCTGCAGGAAGCTGGACGGAGCTTGAACAAGAAGCCCCGTCATAGCCCTCACTACAGGGAGTCCAGGTATGTTGGGTTGGGGCGGTCAGCTCACGCTACCGCCCCGCTGTGTGGGGAACTGTATTGGGGAGAGCTGCCCGCCGCCGCTTCCAGTGGGGGGGGGGGGGGGGGGGGGTTTTCGCACATAGAGAGAAGGCAGTAGAATGCCCTTAGCAGAAGCAGCGCTGCAGGGGTTTTTAATAGGCTATTAAGCCTTGGCTATCAGGATATATATATAAGCAGTTTAGTGAGGATAATCTGCATTTTGTGTGATACTGGAAACTTGGCATATTTAACCATGCTTCCTGTTTGTTTTTTTCCTGTCTGTTTCCAGAGTTCCTATACTACACCTCTACTTCACTAAAAGCGCAGGGGTGTTAGGGGAATTTGGGATCAGGTTTTTCATATTGCTGGCGTGCACTGCACTTAGCCAGATAGATATAGATATATATATATATATATATATATATATATATATATATATATATATATATATATATATATATATATATACACAGCAAATCCCATATATATGGGAAGGATGGCACTCCACGGACTTCTTAACTAGAATACATTTATTGTCCAACGTTTCAAGGCCTAAACGGCCTTTTTGTCAAGGTGCTGAAAAACAAAACATTAAAAGTGCTTACCTTAAATAGCAGAGTGAGACTACAGTAGCTTCCGTGCAGCCCGCCTTCCGGACGCCGTCCTCGAGGTCCCTGACGTCCTCATCCACGGACCAACTGCGGTACAATGCATTGTGGGGAGGTTACCATGGGAACCCGTGTGTAACACGGGCCCGGCGCCCTCTATCGTAAATTTTGTATATAAGGTTGCTAGGCAGCAGTAGGTTGCCATAGAGAGGAAGGGAAGCCCCAGGCGCGCTGCAGGGATGCATCTGCAGAAAGATAAACATAGTGCATGAAATAAAAATTAAAAACATTAGATAAGGGAATTACAATGAGACTATATCTATTGAAACAATTAACTTTTGATCCATCAAATGCAGGGAACAATATATGTTTAATAAATCGACCAGTTTATTCTAGAAGAGTGTTCCAAGAGATTTTGTCGTTTAGTCCCTTGGGGTGGATGGTGCCCAGTGTGTAAATCCACCTAGACTCTAATACAAGTAATTTTTTTGCTCGATCCCCTCCCCGTACGTTTTCTGGCACATGATCGATTATTTTATATTTTAGAGTTGACATTTGATGTTTTGCTTCCCTAAAGTGCTGTGCCACTGGCTGTTCAGGAATCTTGATCTTTTGTTCCAAAGAAGATTTAATAGCAGATCTATGTTGCGCCATGCGCTCTTTAAACATGCGGGTCGTCTGGCCTACATAGCTCATGCCACATGGACAAGTGATAATATATACCACAAATCTTGTGGTACATGTTACTGCGTGTCGGATTTTGTATTTAGTTCCCAAATGTGGATGGTTGAAGGTGGTTCCAATTTCCATGTAACGGCATGAAATGCATCTGTAACAACCTGTTTTTTGTACTGAGTATTAACAGACTTAGAAAGCATGGGAGTAATATCACTTTTCATGAGGATGTCTTTAAGGTTTCTGCCCCTCTTAAAACACGTCATGGGTTTGCTCTTGTGTAAGATGGCTAAATCAGGGTCAGAGCTCACTATGGGCCATGAGGCCCTAGTCGCCCTGGGTACCACTGAGGTACCTAATGTGAACTCTGATGAACGGTAGTAAGTTGTTTTGTTTATTAAGAGGAGAGACATTCAGTAGTTGGGTTCTTGTCATGTTTAATACTTCTTGTTTTTGATGTAGCAAGGTCTTGTAGTTATAACCACTAGCTAAAAATTTCTGTACTATTAGATCAACCTGTGGCTCAACTTCTGCTGGGTTGCTGGTGATGCGCGCAACGCGCATCATTTGCGAGCGAGCTAAACCCTTCTTTAGGGCCGGGGGATGAAAACTGTTGGAGACGAGCAGAGAGTTACGGTCAGTACTCTTACTATATACAGAGGTGACAATCTTATGATTCTGTATTTGTATAGTGACATCCAGAAAATTGACCGACCTATCACTGTAGTTGTAAGTAAACTTGATAGGTGAGTTCTGCGCATTAATGTCCATGATGAGCTGTATCAGCCTATCCTCGCTGCCTTGCCAGATCAGGAACAGATCATCTATATACCTTGTATACCAGATGATCTGGTCCATAATTTCTGGATTGGTGAAGAAAAACTTTTTTCATAAGCGAACATAAAGATGTTTGCGAAGGATGGAGCTACGCAACTTCCCATCGCACACCCCTGCTTTTGTAAGTAGAACTGTCCGTTGAAGTAGAAATAATTCCTTTTCAGGGTGAGTTCCAACAGATGTAGAAAAAGATTAGGCTCTATTGTGGTGAATGAATTAGTACGCAGGAATGCCTCCACTGTCTGTAAACCCTCATCATGTGGGATGACCGTGTACAGGTTTTTAACGTCCATTGTGCACAATAAAGCTGTGGGTGGTAATTGCGTGAAAGATTCTAGTTTAAGCAGGAGGGAAGTTGTATCTTTCAAGTAGGTGGATTGTGTAGTGACCAGCGGTTGAATCATGGCATCTAGGAATTGTGAAATGGGATGGAAAAGTGAATTTCTTGCAGATTTAATAGGGCGGCCGGGGGTATTCTGTAAATTTTTGTGTATTTTGGGGACTGTGTAGAGAATGGGAACCACTGGAGAGGATTGGGTAAGAGCTTGGCACGTTTTAGAATCCAATTGTTGAATGGTAACTGCCTGCTTTAAAACATCATCCAATTCTTTTTTATACCCTGTAGTGGGATCCTTCTTTAATATCTCATAGGTCTCAGAGTCTCCCAGTTGTGATTCAATTTCTTCTTTATATTGGATGGTATCCTGGATTACTATCCCCCCGCCTTTGTCCGCAGGACGTATTACCACGTCCATGTATTTAGCTAAATCTCTGAGAGCACGTTGTTCCGCCGGGTTCAAATTGTGAAAGATCTTTTCTCTAACGTCCTAGTGGATGCTGGGAACTCCGTAAGGACCATGGGGAATAGACGGGCTCCGCAGGAGACAGGGCACTTCAAGAAAGAATTCGGATACTGGTGTGCACTGGCTCCTCCCTCTATGTCCCTCCTCCAGACCTCAGTTTGAATCTGTGCCCGGACGAGCTGGGTGCACCTTAGTGAGCTCTCCTGAGCTTGCTAGAAAAGAAAGTATTTTGTTAGGATTTTTTATTTTCAGAGAGATCTGCTGACAACAGACTCTCTGGTACGTGGGACTGAGGGGAGAGAATCAGCCCTACTCACTAGAAGATAGGTCCTGCTTCGTAGGCTACTGGACACCATTAGCTCCAGAGGGATCGTACACAGGAACGCACCCTTGGTCGTCCGATCCCGGAGCCGCGCCGCCGTCCCCCTCGCAGAGCCAGAAGGCAGAAGCCGGCGTGAGAAGCAAGAAGACTTCTAAATCGGCGGCAGAAGACTCCAGTCTTCATATGAGGTAGCGCACAGCACTGCAGCTGTGCGCCATTGCTCCCACACTAAACCCACACACTCTGGTCACTGTAGGGAGCAGGGCGCAGGGGGGGGGGCGCCCTGGGCAGCAATTAGGTACCTCTTGGCAAAAGCAGCATATATACAGTTGGGCACTGTATATATGCATGAGTCCCTGCCGTTATTTTTACACAAAACGTGGGACAGAAGCCCGCCGCTGAGGGGGCGGGGCTTCTTCCTCAGCACTCACCAGCACCATTTTCTCTCCACAGCTCCGCTGAGAGGAAGCTCCCCAGGCTCTCCCCTGCAGAATCACGGTAGAAAGAGGGTAAAAAGAGAGGGGGGGCACATAAATTTGGTGCAAAAACAGTATATACAGCAGCTACTGGGTTAACACTAAGTTACTGTGTGACTCCTGGGTAATATAGCGCTGGGGTGTGTGCTGGCATACTCTCTTTGTCTCTCCAAAACGCCTTGTGGGGGAACTGTCTTCAAATAGAGCATCCCCTGTGTGTGTGGTGTGTCGGTACTCTTGTGTCTGCATGTTTGACGAGGAAGGCTATGTGGAAACAGAGCGGGTACAAATAAATGTGGGGTCGCCGCCGACACCCGATTGGATGGATATGTGGAAGGTTTTAAATGATAATGTTAATTCCTTGCATAAAAGGTTGGATAAAGCTGAAGCCTTGGGACAGTCAGGGTCTCAACCCATGCCTGATCCTACAGCGCAGAGGCCATCGGGGTCTCAGAAGCGCCCACTATCCCAAGTTGTTGACACAGATATCGACACGGATTCCGACTCCAGTGTCGATGGCGATGATGCAAAGTTGCAGCCTAAAATGGCTAAAGCCATCCGCTACATGATTATAGCAATGAAAGATGTGTTGCACATCACAGAGGAAACCCCAGTCCCCGACAAGAGGGTTTATATGTATAGGGAAAAAAGGCAAGAGGTGACCTTTCCCCCTTCACATGAGTTAAATGAGTTATGTGAAAAGGCTTGGGAATCTCCAGATAGAAAACTGCAGATTTCCAAACGGATGCTTATGGCGTATCCTTTCCCGCCAACGGACAGGTTACGCTGGGAATCCTCCCCTAGGGTAGACAAAGCTTTAACACTCTTATCCAAGAGGGTAGCCCTGCCGTCACAGGATACGGCCACCCTAAAAGATGCTGCGGATAGAAAGCAGGAGGGTATCCTGAAGTCCATTTATACACATTCAGGTACCCTACTAAGGCCGGCAATTGCGTCGTCCTGGATGTGTAGTGCTGTAGCAGCATGGACAGATACCTTATCTGAGGAACATGATACCTTGGACAAGGATACTATAGTACTGACCCTGGGACATATAAAAGACGCTGTCCTATATATGAGAGATGCCCAAAGAGACATTAGCCTACTGGGCTCTAGAATAAATGCAATGTCGATTTCCACCAGAAGGGTCCTGTGGACTCGGCAATGGACAAGCGATGCCGACTCAAAAAGGCACATGGAGGTTTTACCTTACAGGGGTGAGGAGTTGTTTGGGGACGGTCTCTCGGACCTGGTCCCCACAGCTACGGCTAGAAAGTCAAATTTTTTGCCATATATTCCCTCACAACCTAAGAAAGCACCGTATTACCAAATGCAGTCCTTTCGATCACATAGAGGCAAGAAAGTCCGAGGTGCGTCCTTTCTTGCCAGAGGCAGGGGTAGAGGAAAGAAGCTGCACAATACAGCTAGTTCCCAGGAACAGAAGTCCTCCCCGGCTTCCTCAAAATCCGCCGCATGACGCTGGGGCTCCACAGGCGGAGCCAGGCCCGGTGGGGGCGCGTCTCCGAAATTTCAGCCACAAGTGGGTTCACTCACAGGTGGATCCCTGGGCTATAGAGATTGTGTCTCAGGGTTACAAGCTGGAAGTCGAAGTGATGCCCCCTCACCGTTACCTCAAATCGGCCCTGCCAGCTTCCCCCATAGAGAGGGAAATAGTGTTAGCAGCAATTCACAAATTGTATCTCCAGCAGGTGGTGGTAAAGGTTCCCCTCCTTCAACAGGGAAGGGGTTACTATTCGACAATGTTTGTGGTACCGAAACCGGACGGTTCGGTCAGACCCATATTGAATTTAAAATCCCTGAACATATACCTGAAAAGGTTCAAGTTCAAGATGGAATCGCTCAGAGCGGTCATCGCAAGTCTGGAGGAAGGGGATTTTATGGTGTCTCTGGACATAAAGGATGCTTACCTTCATGTCCCCATTTATCCACCTCATCAGGAGTACCTCAGATTTGTGGTACAGGATTGTCATTACCAATTCCAGACGTTGTCGTTTGGTCTGTCCACGGCACCGAAAATATTTAGCAAGGTAATGGCAGAAATGATGGTGCTCCTGCGAAAGCAGGGAGTCACAATTATCCCATACTTGGACGATCTCCTCATAAAGGCGAGGTCCAGAGAGCAGTTGCTGATCAGCGTAGCACGCTCTCAGGAAGTGTTACAACAGCACGGCTGGATTCTGAATATTCCAAAGTCTCAGCTGATTCCTACGACGCGTCTGCCCTTCCTGGGCATGATTCTGGACACAGACCAGAAGAAGGTTTTTCTCCCGACGGAGAAGGCTCAGGAACTCATGACACTGGTCAGAGACCTCTTAAAACCAAAACAGGTGTCGGTGCATCACTGCACGCGAGTCCTGGGAAAGATGGTGGCGTCATACAAGGCCATTCCCTTCGGCAGGTTCCATGCGAGGACCTTTCAATGGGATCTGTTGGACAAGTGGTCCGGATCGCATCTACAGATGCATCGGCTGATCACCCTATCCCCCAGGGCCAGGGTGTCTCTTCTGTGGTGGCTGCAGAGTGCTCACCTTCTCGAGGGCCGCAGATTCGGCATTCAGGACTGGGTCCTGGTGACCACGGATGCAAGCCTCCGAGGGTGGGGGGCAGTCACACAGGGAAGAAATTTCCAGGGTTTGTGGTCAAGTCAGGAGACTTGCCTTCACATCAATATCCTGGAACTAAGGGCCATATACAACGACCTAAGTCAAGCGGAGACCCTGCTTCGCAACCAATCGGTGCTGATTCAATCAGACAATATCACCGCAGTGGCTCATGTAAACCGCCAAGGAGGCACAAGGAGCAGGGTGGCGATGGCGGAAGCCACCAGAATTCTTTGATGGGCGGAGAATCACGTACGAGCACTGTCAGCAGTGTTCATTCCGGGAGTGGACAACTGGGAAGCAGACACGACCTCCAGTGGGGACTTCATCAAGAAGTCTTCACGCAGATTGCAAGGCGATGGGAACTCCCACAGGTGGACATGATGGCATCCCGCCTCAACAAAAAGCTACAGAGGTATTGCGCCAGGTCAAGAGACCCAAAGGCGATAGCTGTAGACGCACTAGTGACACCGTGGGTGTTCCAGTCGGTTTATGCGTTTCCTCCTCTTCCTCTCATACCCAAGGTGCTGAGAATCATAAGAAAAAGAGGAGTGAGAACAATACTCATTGTTCCGGATTGGCCAAGAAGGACTTGGTATCCAGAGCTACAAGAAATGCTCACAGAGGACCCATGGCCTCCACCTCTAAGACAGGATCTGTTACAACAGGGGCCCTGTCTGTTCCAAGACTTACCGCGGCTGCGTTTGACGGCATGGCGGTTGAACACCGGATCCTAGCAGAAAAAGGCATTCCGGATGAGGTTATTCCTACGCTGATAAAGGCTAGGAAGGACGTGACGGCTAAACATCATCACCGTATATGGCGAGAATATGTTGCTTGGTGTGAGGCCAGGAATGCCCCTACAGAGGAATTCCAGCTGGGCCATTTCCTTCACTTCCTATAGTCGGGAGTGACTTTGGGCCTAAAATTGAGGTCCATTAAGGTCCAGATTTCGGCCCTATCCATTTTCTTTCAAAAAGAACTGGCTTCTCTTCCTGAAGTTCAGACGTTTGTAAAGGGAGTGCTGCATATTCAGCCCCGTTTGTGCCCCCAGTGGCACCTTGGGATCTTAACGTGGTGTTGAGTTTCTTGAAATCACACTGGTTTGAGCCACTTAAAACCGTGGAGTTAGCATGACCACCTTCCACGTGAGATTATTTTATTAGCCTTGGCTTCGGCTAGGCGTGTGTCAGAATTGGCGGCTTTGTCACATAAAAGCCCCTATTTGGTTTTCCATATGGACAGGGCAGAATTGCGGACTCGTCCACAATTTCTGCCAAAAGTGGTGTCATCTTTTCATATGAACCAACCTATTGTGGTGCCTGTGGCTACTCGTGACTGGGAGGATTCCGAGTTACTGGATGTAGTCAGGGCTTTGAAGATTTATGTAGCCAGAACGGCTAGAGTCAGGAAAACGGAGTCGCTGTTTATCCTGTATGCATCCAACAAGCTGGGTGCTCCTGCTTCAAAGGAAACTATTGCTCGCTGGATCTGTAACACGATTCAGCAGGCTCATTCTGCGGCTGGATTGCCGCTTCCAAAATCAGTAAAAGCCCACTCCACAAGGAAGGTGGGCTCTTCTTGGGCGGCTGCCCGAGGGGTCTCGGCATTACAGCTTTCCGAGCGGCTACTTGGTCAGGTTCAAACACTTTTGCAAAGTTCTACAAGTTTGATACCCTGGCTGAGGAGGACCTTATGTTTGCTCATTCGGTGCTGCAGAGTCGTCCGCACTCTCCCGCCCGTTTGGGAGCTTTGGTATAATCCCCATGGTCCTTACGGAGTTCCCAGCATCCACTAGGACGTTAGAGAAAATAAGATTTTACTCACCGGTAAATCTATTTCTCGTAGTCCGTAGTGGATGCTGGGCGCCCATCCCAAGTGCGGACTTCTTCTGCAATACTTGTATATAGTTATTGCTTAAATAAGGGTTATGTTATGGTTGCATCAGGGTTATCTGATGCTCTGTTGTTGTTGATACTGTTAACTGGGTAAGTTTATCACGAGTGTTACGGTGTGATTGGTGTGGCTGGTATGAGTCTTACCGTGGGATTCCAAAATCCTTTCCTTGTACTGTCAGCTCTTCCGGGCACAATTTCCTTAACTGAGGTCTGAAGGAGGGACATAGAGGGAGGAGCCAGTGCACACCAGTATCCTAATTCTTTCTTAAAGTGCCCTGTCTCCTGCGGAGCCCGTCTATTCCCCATGGTCCTTACGGAGTTCACAGCATCCACTACGGACTACGAGAAATAGATTTACCGGTAAGTAAAATCTTATTTTTTTGTGCCTGTTGGTACTTAATAACTGAATCGTCCATAAGACGTGAAAAGGTCTTCAGTGAAGGATTTAAAGACACTGGATCAAAAGATGATTTGGTTTTTATCGGGAGCTCTCGTGAGGTACTGCTGTTGAATATGTTTTTTTGAAAAAATTCTTGGCGTCTCAGGGTTCTACTATATCTGTAATTTTCAATTTTCCAATTAAATTCAGTGAATTTATTTGTGGGCACAAAGGAGAGTCCTTTGCCAAGGACTATTTCTTCTGTCGGGGTCAAGATTCTGGATGACAAATTGTATATCTGATTACCTGAAGTTATTTTTTGCTAATAGCTGATCCTTTTGTTTTGTCCCCCGCGCCGGTTTGACGTTGGAGTGTCGATATGAGCCCGGGTAGTCACCCCTAAAGGGGCTTTATTTGATGTTGAGGGTTCATCTGAGTCATTCATGTGGAAGTCACTGTCACTGTTGGAAGATCTTATGTCCCGTTGTCCTTTGTTTCCTATTTCTCCATGAGGGCCGAGGGTTTCTGAAGGTCCCCTTGGGTGGTTGTTCAGAACCATATAGCCACCGATAGACCCTTTTATCTTCATAATCTGAAGTAACTGTCTGCAACTTATTCTTTTTAAATTTCAAAAGGTCCTTTTTATATTGATCACACTGTGCTGATAGCTTGGTCCAAAATTGCTGGTAAGTAGGGTCCTGCAGTGTGGACTTCTGTTGCGTGGTACAGGTTGAGTATCCCTTATCCAAAATGCTTGGGACCAGAGGAATTTTGGATATCGGATTTTTCCGGATTTTGGAATAATTGATTACCATAATGAGATCTTATGGTGATGAGACCTAAATCTAAGCACAGAATGCATTTATGTTTCATATACACCTTATACACACAGCCTGAAGGTAATTTTAGCCAATATTTTTTATAACTTTGTGCATTAAACAAAGTGTGTGTACATTCACACAATTCATTTATGTTTCATATACACCTTATACACACAGCCTGAAGGTCATTTAATACAATATTTTTAATAACTTTGAGTGTTAAACAAAGTTTGTGTACATTGAGCCATCAAAAAACAAAGGTTTCACTATCTCAGTCTCACTCAAAAAAGTCCGTAATTCGGAATATTCCGTATTTCGGAATATTTGGATATGGGATACTCAACCTGTATAGGTTTCTATTTTGGATCGCGTTGTAGTTCTTTCCCTGCTTCTTCAATCACTAAGATCATAAGATCTAAACTACATTTGTTTAAAATGGCGATCCAACGCCTGCAGAATTCTGCACTGCTGCGACCTATTGTGGGGCAATTTTTTATTCTAAAACCCCTGGGGATCATTTTTGCCCGATAGTCGAACAGGGTACTTCCATGCAGCTGAAATTCAATTTCTCTTTTCTTTAGTTTGTATAAGGTGTTATACACATCCTCTGCAGTAGTTGTGTGGTGAATGGCATCTTCCTCTGGGTTGAATAATATAGCAGTGATCTCTGCTTGTGAGAAGGACAAAGTTTCTCCCTTAGGCAACTCCAAATCCACAAAGGATAATGGATCCCTGCTAGTAGGTCCCGTTTCCATGTTGTGCAAAGTGCTGCAAATAAGTGCAATATTGAAGTGTCCGTGCAGATAAAAACAGTAGTGGTAGTCCTTGTACTAATCAAGCAAAGCTCATATATGCTGTAGGTGCCACCTCTCTTTAAGGACTATGCTAGTCCAAGTTATACATACATAGGTTGAGAGGCACTCAGTGATGCTATGCAGCTGCCGGGGTGCCGTTCCTACAAAGAATCCACAGCAAATCCCATATATATGGGAAGGATGGCACTCCACGAACTTCTTAAATAGAATACATTTATTGTCCAACGTTTCAAGGCCTAAACGGCCTTTTTGTCAAGGTGCTGAAAAACAAAACATTAAAAGTGCTTACCTTAAATAGCAGAGTGAGACTATAGTAGCTTCCGTGCAGCCCGCCTTCCGGACGCCGTCCTCGAGGTCCCTGACGTCATCATCCACGGACCAACTGCGGTACAATGCATTGTGGGGAGGTTACCATGGGAACCCGTGTGTAACACGGGCCCGGCGCCCTCTATCATAAATTTTGTATATAAGGTTGCTAGGCAGCAATAGGTTGCCATAGAGAGGAAGGGAAGCCCCAGGCGCGCTGCAGGGATGCATCTGCAGAAAGATAAACATAGTGCATGAAATAAAAATTAAAAACATAAGATAAGGGAATTACAATGAGACTATATCTATTGAAACAATTAACTTTTGATCTATCAAATGCAGGGAACAATATATGTTTAATAAATCGACCAGTTTATTCTAGAAGAGTGTTCCAAGAGATTTTGTCGTTTAGTCCCTTGGGGTGGATGGTGCCCAGTGTGTAAATCCACCTAGACTCTAATACAAGTAATTTTTTTGCTCGATCCCCTCCCCGTACGTTTCTGGCACATGATCGATTATTTTATATTTTAGAGTTGACATTTGATGTTTTGCTTCCCTAAAGTGCCGTGCCACTAGCTGTTCAGGAATCTTGATCTTTTGTTCCAAAGAAGAATTAATAGCCGATCTATGTTGCGCCATGCGCTCTTTAAACATGCGGGTCGTCTGGCCTACATAGCTCATGCCACATGGACAAGTGATAATATATACCACAAATCTTGTGGTACATGTTACTGTGTGTCGGATTTTGTATTTAGTTCCCAAATGTGGATGGTTGAAGGTGGTTCCAATTTCCATGTAACGGCACGTAATGCAAGAAATGCATCTGTAACAACCTGTTTTTTTGTACTGCGTATTAACAGACTTAGAAAGCATGGGAGCTTTCCTTCCTCTCTATGGCAACCTATTGCTGCCTAGCAACCTTATATACAAAATTTACGATAGAGGGCGCCGGGCCCGTGTTACACACGGGTTCCCATGGTAACCTCCCCACAATGCATTGTACCGCAGTTTGTCCGTGGATGATGACGTCAGGGACCTCGAGGACGGCGTCCGGAAGGCGGGCTGCACGGAAGCTACTGTAGTCTCACTCTGCTATTTAAGGTAAGCACTTTTAATGTTTAGTTTTTCAGCACCTTGGCAAAAAGGCCGTTTAGGCCTTGAAACGTTGGACAAAAAATGTATTCTATTTAAGAAGTTCGTGGAGTGCCATCCTTCCCATATATATGGGATTTGCTGTGGATTCTTTGTAGGAACGGCACCCCGGCAGCTGCATAGCATCACTGAGTGCCTCTCAACCTATGTATGTATAACTTGGACTAGCATAGTCCTTAAAGAGAGGTGGCACCTACAGCATATATGAGCTTTGCTTGATTAGTACAAGGACTACCACTACTGTTTTTATCTGCACGGACACTTTAATATTGCACTTATTTGCAGCACTTTGCACAACATGGAAACGGGAACTACTAGCAGGGATCCATTATCCTTTGTGGATTTGGAGTTGCCTAAGGGAGAAACTTTGTCCTTCTCACAAGCAAAGATCACTGCTATATTATTCAACCCAGAGGAAGATGCCATTCACCACACAACTACTGCAGAGGATGTGTATAACACCTTATACAAACTAAAGAAAAGAGAGATTGAATTTCAGCTGCATGGAAGTACCCTGTCCGACTACTATCGGGCAAAAATGATCCCCAGGGGTTTTAGAATCAATAATTGCCCCACAATAGGTCGCAGCAGTGCAGAATTCTGCAGGCGTTGGATCGCCATTTTAAACAAATGTAGTTTAGATCTTATGATCTTAGTGATTGAAGAAGCAGGGAAAGAACGAACTACAACGCGATCCAAGATAGAAACCTATACCACGCAACAGAAGTCCACACTGCAGGACCCTACTTACCAGCAATTTTGGATCAAGCTATCCGCACAGTGTGATCAATATAAAAAGGACCTTTTGAAATTTAAAAAGGATAAGTTGCAGACAGTTACTTAAGATTATGAAGATAAAAGGGTCTATCGGTGGCTATATGGTTCTGAACAACCACCCAAGGGGACCTTCAGAAACCCTCGGCCCTAATGGAGAAATAGGAAACATAAAGGACAACGGGACATAAGATATTCCAACAGTGACAGTGACTTCCACATGAATGACTCAGATGAACCCTCAACATCAAAAAATGCCCCTTTAGGGGTGACTACCCGGGCTCATATCGACACTCCACCGTCAAACCGACGCGGGGGACAAAACAAAAGGATCAGCAAAGAGCAAAAAATAACTTCAGGTAATCAGATATACAATTTGTCATCCAGAATCTTGACCCCGACAGAAGAAATAGTCCTTGGCAAAGGACTCTCCTTTGTGCCCACAAATAAGTTCAATGAATTTAATTGGAAAATTGAAAATTACAGATATAGTAGAACCCTGAGACGCCAAGAATTTTTTCAAAACAACATATTCAACAGCAGTACCTCACGAGAGCTCCCGATAAAAACCAAATCATCTTTTGATCCAGTGTCTTTAAATCCTTCACTGAAGACCTTTTCACGTCTTATGGACGATTCAGTTATTAAGTACCAACAGGCACAAAAAAAGATCTTTCACAATTTGAACCCGGTGGAACAACGTGCTCTCAGAGATTTAGCTAAATACATGGCCGTGGTAATACGTCCTGCGGACAAAGGCGGGGGGATAGTAATCCAGGATACCATCCAATATTAAGAAGAAATTGAATCACAACTGGGAGACTCTGAGACCTATGAGATATTAAAGAAGGATCCCACTACAGGGTATAAAAAAGAATTGGATGATGTTTTAAAGCAGGCAGTTACCATTCAACAATTGGATTCTAAAACGTGCCAAGCTCTTACCCAATCCTCTCCAGTGGTTCCCATTCTCTACACAGTCCCCAAAATACACAAAAATTTACAGAATCCCCCGGGCCGCCCTATTATATCTGCAAGAAATTCACTTTTCCATCCCATTTCACAATTCCTAGATGCCATGATTCAACCTCTGGTCACTACACAATCCACCTACTTGAAAGATACAACTTCCCTCCTGCTTAAACTAGAATCTTTCACGCAATTACCACCCACAGCTTTATTGTGCACAATGGACGTTAAAAACCTGTACACGGTCATCCCATATGATGAGGGTTTACAGACAGTGGAGGCATTCCTGCGTACTAATTCATTCACCACAATAGAGCCTAATCTTTTTCTACATCTGTTGGAACTCACCCTGAAAAGGAATTATTTCTACTTCAACGGACAGTTCTACTTACAAAATCAGGGGTGTGCGATGGGAAGTTGCGTAGCTCCATCCTTCGCAAACATCTTTTATGTTCGCTTATGAAAAAAGGTTTTTCTTCACCAATCCAGAAATTATGGACCAGATCATCTGGTATACAAGGTATATAGATGATCTGTTCCTGATCTGGCAAGGCAGCGAGGACAGGCTGATACAGCTCATCATGGACATTAATGCGCAGAACTCGCCTATCAAGTTTACTTAAAACTACAGTGATAGGTCGGTCAATTTTCTGTATTTGTATAGTGACATCCAGAATCATAAGATTGTCACCTCTGTATATAGTAAGAGTACTGACCGTAACTCTCTGCTCGTCTCCAACAGTTTTCATCCCCCGGCCCTAAAGAAGGGTTTAGCTCGCTCGCAAATGATGCGCATTGCGCGCATCACCAGCAACCCAGCAGAAGTTGAGCCACAGGTTGATCTAATAGTACAGACATTTTTAGCTAGGGGTTATAACTACAAGACCTTGCTACAACAAAAACAAGAAGTATTAAACATGACAAGAACCCAACTACTGAATGTCTCTCCTCTTAATAAACAAAACAACTTACTACCGTTCATCAGAGTTCACATTAGGTACCTCAGTGGTACCCAGGGCGACTAGGGCCTCATGGCCCATAGTGAGCTCTGACCCTGATTTTAGCCATCTTACACAAGAGTAAACCCATGACGTGTTTTAAAAGGGGCAGAAACCTTAAAGACATCCTCATGAAAAGTGATATTACTCCCATGCTTTCTAAGTCTGTTAATACTCAGTACAAAAAACAGGTTGTTACAGATGCATTTCTTGCATTACATGCCGTTACATGGAAATTGGAACCACCTTCAACCATCCACATTTGGGAACTAAATACAAAATCCGACACACAGTAACATGTACCACAAGATTTGTGGTATATATTATCACTTGTCCATGTGGCATGAGCTATGTAGGCCAGACGACCCGCATGTTTAAAGAGCGCATGGCGCAACATAGATCTGCTATTAAATCTTCTTTGGAACAAAAGATCAAGATTCCTGAACAGCCAGTGGCACGGCACTTTAGGGAAGCAAAACTTCAAATGTCAACTCTAAAATATAAAATAATCGATCATGTGCCAGAAAACGTATGGGGAGGGGATCGAGCAAAAAAATTACTTGTATTAGAGTCTAGGTGGATTTACACACTGGGCACCATCCACCCCAAGGGACTAAACGACAAAATCTCTTGGAACACTCTTCTAGAATAAACTGGTCGATTTATTAAACATATATTGTTCCCTGCATTTGATAGATCAAAAGTTAATTGTTTCAATAGATATAGTCTCATTGTAATTCCCTTATCTAATGTTTTTAATTTTTATTTCATGCACTATGTTTATCTTTCTGCAGATGCATCCCTGCAGCGCGCCTGGGGCTTCCCTTCCTCTCTATGGCAACCTATTGCTGCCTAGCAACCTTATATACAAAATTTACGATAGAGGGCGCCGGGCCCGTGTTACACACGGGTTCCCATGGTAACCTCCCCACAATGCATTGTACCGCAGTTGGTCCGTGGATGATGACGTCAGGGACCTCGAGGACGGCGTCCGGAAGGCGGGCTGCACGGAAGCTACTGTAGTCTCACTCTGCTATTTAAGGTAAGCACTTTTAATGTTTTGTTTTTCAGCACCTTGACAAAAAGGCCGTTTAGGCCTTGAAACGTTGGACAATAAATGTATTCTATTTAAGAAGTCCGTGGAGTGCCATCCTTCCCATATATATGGGATTTGCTGTGGATTCTTTGTAGGAACGGCACCCCGGCAGCTGCATAGCATCACTGAGTGCATCTCAACCTATGTGTATGTATATATATATATATATATATATATGTATATGTATGTATATATGTATATATATATGTATGTATGTACTCTGTGTGTGTATGTGTGTATATATATATATATATATATATATATATATGTACATACAAGAACCGTAGTGCTATTTACTGAGTCGTGCAAATTGTCTGTGTTTGTGGTTTGTATTGTCTGTCTGCATAATGAGTAAGGCACCTGCAAAGACTAAAAAGCAATTTCCCTGCCATGTCTGTAAAAGTGTGTTGCCTGATGGATCTACCACATGTACAGTATGTTTTGTGAATTCAGCTACAAATACAGTTTCCACTCCGGTTTTAAAGCCAGTTTCATCTCCGGACCCTCCATGGGCTATGCTTGCAAATGTCCTGGTTGGATTGCAATCAGAATTGGCCTTCACTCGTCAAGAGCGGGAAGCGGCAAGATCTGAGTCTAAGATGAGACCGCTAGAGTTACCGGAGGGGTCTCAATCTTACCAAAAGTCCAAGTCCACCTTGGGTGGAAAGGATAAGTTTCTTTTGTCTTATGATTTGCCAGTTTCTGCTATGCTAGACCTCACTGCGGATGAGGGTGAGGAGGGAGAAATAGACCAGCAGTCAGATAGTGACTATTTTGACAGCCCAGGCATTGATAATCTCATCAGAGCGGTGCGTCAGTCTCTGAAGTTTACAGAAACTGAGGAGCCTCTGACAAATGATGAAGTCGTCTTAACTAAACGACAGAGATCTCCGATGTGTTTTCCTGTGTCGGAATCTCTTAATAAAATGTTACTAGAAACACAAAAGAATCCGGATAAACGGTTTTCTATACCTTCCAGATTTAAGTCGAGTTACCCGTTTCCAGAGTCCATGACAGCTACATGGGAGAATCCGCCATTGGTGGATTCATCCGTATCTAAACTTACACAGAAATTAACCATACCAGTACCAGCTGCTACTACGCTTAAAGACCCTTCAGACCGTAAAATAGAAGCTATGCTAAAGTCCATGTATATAGCAAAAGGAGTGCTGCTGAGACCTGGGTTGGTTGGCATTTGGGTAACTAAGGCGCTAATGGTATGGGTAAAAGAGCTCAAGTCTGCTCTACAGGACGATCATCTTATACTTCTCGCTGATTAAATCTGGGAAGCTGCTGACTATCTATGTACAGCTTCTACTGACGTCTGTCAGCCTTTCATCATCGCTAGTTACAGCAAGATGAGCACTCTGGCTGCGTTCTTGGCAAGCGGAGGTCAAAAAAGGTATAGAGGTGTTACCTTACGGTGGCGAGAAGCTGTTCGGTCCTGAATTGGACAGATGGATTTCTGAGGCCACGGGAGGAAAGTCTGTTTTCTTACCATTGCCTCCAACGGTACCTAGACGCAAATACTCTGGTCCGGCGTTCAAATCCTTTAGACCTCAGTCCTTTCGTGGGTGCAGCAGAGGAGCGGCCACACTTGGTAGAAGAGGTCGGGGACGTGGTTTCCAACAAACCAACACAAGTCGTCAGGACGCTAAGGTCGCCAACAAGCCAGTGGCATGACGGGCTCCCAGCCCATCTTGGATCTCCAATTGTGGGAGCACGCCTTCAGGCGTTCCAGTGGGCGTGGCTTCAGACGTCCACAGATGGGTGGATCCGCAATTTAGTGTTAAAGGGTTACAAAATAGAGTTCGATTGTCTTCCGCCAATGCGGTTTTTCAAGACCGGTCTGCCTGTGTCGGACGACAAGAAGGCGGTTCTGCAGATTGCCATTCAGTCTCTGCTGAATGCAGCAGTTTTGATTCCGGTCCCTGTACAACAACAGGGTCAGGGTTATTTCTCTGACGTCCTAGTGGATGCTGGAGACTCCGTAAGGACCATGGGGAATAGACGGGCTCCGCAGGAGACTGGGCACTCTATAAGAAAGATTTGGTACTATCTGGTGTGCACTGGCTCCTCCCTCTATGCCCCTCCTCCAGACCTCAGTTAGATTTCTGTGCCCGGCCGAGCTGGATGCACACTAGGGGCTCTCCTGAGCTCCTAGAAAGAAAGTATATGTTAGGTTTTTTATTTTACAGTGAGACCTGCTGGCAACAGGCTCACTGCAACGAGGGACTAAGGGGAGAAGAAGCGAACCTACCTGCTTGCAGCTAGCTTGGGCTTCTTAGGCTACTGGACACCATTAGCTCCAGAGGGATCGACCGCAGGACCCGTCCTTGGTGTTCGTTCCCGGAGCCGCGCCGCCGTCCCCCTTACAGAGCCAGAAGCAAGAAGATGGTCCGGAAAATCGGCGGCAGAAGACTTCAGTCTTCACCAAGGTAGCGCACAGCACTGCAGCTGTGCGCCATTGCTCCTCATACACACTTCACACTCCGGTCACTGAGGGTGCAGGGCGCTGGGGGGGGGGGGGCGGCGCCCTGAGCAGCAATAAAATCACCTTGGCTGGCAAAATAACCACAATATATAGCCCCAGAGGCTATATATGTGGTAATTACCCCTGCCAGAATACAGAGAAAAGTCCGCCGAAAAAGGGGCGGAGCCATCTCCCTCAGCACACTGGCGCCATTTCTCCCTCACAGTTCCGCTGGAAGGAAGCTCCCTGACTCTCCCCTGCAGTCTACACTACAGAAAAGGGTAAAAAAAAGAGGGGGGGCACTAAATTTAGGCACAGTAAATATTATAGCAGCTATAGGGGACTTAATTCAGTTAGTCCCTGCATTATATAGTGCTCTGGTGTGTGCTGACATACGCTCTCTCTGTCTCCCCAAAGGGCTTTTGTGGGGTCCTGTCTCCTTTAAGAGCATTCCCTGTGTGTGTGCGGTGTGTCGGTACGGCTGTGTCGACATGTTTGATGAGGAGGCTTATGTGGAGGCGGAGCAGATGCCTATAAATGTGATGTCACCCCCTGCGGGGCAGACACCTGAGTGGATGGACTTATGGAAGGAATTACGTGCAAGTGTCGACTCCTTACATAAAAAAAATTGACGACATGCCAAATGCGGGACAGCCGGCTTCTCAGCTCGTGCCTGCCCAGACAATTCAAAGGCCATCAGGGGCTCTGAAACGCCCACTACCTCAGATGGCAGACACAGTTGTCGACACGGATACTGATACCAGTGTCGACGACGATGAGTCAAATTTAATGTCCACTAGGGCCATTCGTTGCATGATTGAGGCAATGAAAGAGGTATTACACATTTCTGATATAAACCCAGGTACCTCAAAAAAGGGTATTATGTTTGGGGAGAAAAAACTACCAATAGTTTTTCCCCCCATCTGAAGAATTAAATGAAGTGTGTGAAGAAGCGTGGGCTTTCCCCGATAAAAAATTGGTGATTTCAAAAAAATTACTAATGGCGTTCCCTTTCTCGCCAGAGGATAGGTCACGTTGGGAAACTCCCCCTAGGGTGGATAAAGCGCTCACACGTTTGTCTAAAAAGGTGGCACTACCGTCTCCGGATACGGCCGCCCTAAAGGAACCTGCTGATAGAAAGCAGGAGGCTATCCTAAAGTCTATATATACACACACTGGTGTTATACTGAGACCAGCTATTGCTTCAGCGTGGATGTGCAGTGCTGCTGCTGCTTGGTCAGATTCCCTGTCGGAAAATATTGACACCCTAGACAGGGACACTATATTGCTAACCGTAGAGCATATAAAAGACTCAGTCTTGTACATGAGAGATGCACAGAGGGAGATCTGCCGGCTGGCATCTAGAATAAGTGCATTGTCCATTTCTGCTAGGAGAGGCTTATGGACTCGGCAGTGGACAGGGGATGCAGATTCTAAAAGGCACATGGAAGTTTTGCCTTAAAAGGGTGAGGAGTTATTCGGGGATGGTCTCTCAGACCTTGTTTCCACAGCAACAGCTGGGAAGTCAGCATTTTTGCCCCATGTCCCCTCACAGCCTAAGAAAGCGCCGTATTATCAGGTACAGTCCTTTCGACCCCAGAAAAACAGGCGGGGAAAAGGCGGGTCCTTTCTGTCTAGAGGAAGGGGGAAAAAGCTGCAACACACAGCAGGTTCCCAGGAACAAAAGTCCTCCCCCGCTTCTTCCAAATCCGCTGCATGACGGTGGGGCTCCACAGGCGGAGCCAGGTACGGTGGGGGGCCGCCTCAAAAATTTCAGCGATCAGTGGCTTCGCTCACGGGTGGATCCCTGGATCCTTCAAGTAGTATCTCAGTGTCTTCGGTGAGACCCATTTTAAATTTGAAATCCTTTAACACATACATAAAAAGATTCAAGTTCAAGATGGAATCGCTCAGGGCGGTTATTGCAAGCCTGGACGAGGGGGATTACATGGTATCCCTGGACATCAAGGATGCTTACCTGCATGTCCCAATTTACCTTCCTCACCAGGAGTACCTCAGATTTGTGGTACAGGATTTCCATTACCAATTCCAGACACTACCGTTTGGACTGTCCACGGCACCGAGGATGTTTACCAAGGTAATGGCAGAAATGATGATACTCCTTCGAAAAAAGGGAGTTTTAATTATCCCGTACTTGGACGATCTCCTAATAAAGGCGAGGTCCAGGGAGCAGTTACTGGTCGGAGTAGCACTATCCCGGGAAGTGCTACAACAGCATGGCTGGATTCTAAACATTCCAAAGTCACAACTGGTTCCTTCCACACGCTTACTGTTCCAGGGGATGATTCTGGACACACAACAGAAAAAAGTGTTTCTCCCACAGGAGAAAGCCAAGGAGCGGTCATCTCTAGTCAGAGACCTCCTAAAACCAAAACGGGTATCGGTGCATCACTGCACACGAGTCCTGGGAAAAATGGTGGCTTCATACGAAGCAATTCCATTCGGCAGGTTCCATGCAAGGACCTTCCAGTGGGACCTCTTGGACAAGTGGCCAGGATCGCATCTTCAGATGCATCAACCGATAACTCTGTCTCCAAGGACCAGGGTGTCTCTACTGTGGTGGCTGCAGAGTGCTCATCTTCTAGAGGGCCGCAGATTCGGCATACAGGACTGGGTCCTGGTGACCACGGATGCCAGCCTTCGAGGCTGGGGCGCAGTCACACAGGGAAGAAATTTCCAGGGACTTTGGTCAAGTCAGGAGTCGTCCCTACACATAAATATTCTGGAACTGAGGGCCATTTACAATGCCCTAAGTCAGGCAAGGCCCCTGCTTCAAAACCAGCCGGTCCTGATCCAATCAGACAACATCACGGCAGTCGCCCATGTAAACCGACAGGGCGGCACAAGAAGCAGGATGGCGATGGCAGAAGCCACAAGGATTCTCCGATGGGCGGAAAATCACGTACTAGCACTGTCAGCAGTGTTCATTCCGGGAGTGGACAACTGGGAAGCAGACTTCCTCAGCAGACACGACCTACACCCGGGAGAGTGGGGACTTCATCCAGAAGTCTTCCTACTGTTGGTAAACCGTTGGGAAAGGCCACAGGTGGACATGATGGCGTCCCGCCTCAACAAAAAGCTAAAGAGATATTGCGCCAGGTCAAGGGACCCTCAGGCGATAGCTGTGGACGCTCTAGTGACACCGTGGGTGTACCAGTCGGTTTATGTGTTCCCTCCTCTGCCTCTCATACCAAAGGTACTGAGAATAATAAGAAGGCGAGGAGTAAGAACGATACTCGTGGTTCCGGATTGGCCAAGAAGAGCTTGGTACCCGGAACTTCAAGAAATGTTATCAGAGGACCCATGGCCTCTACCGCTCAGACAGGATCTGCTACAGCAGGGGCCCTGTCTGTTCCTAGACTTACCGCAGCTGCGTTTGACGGCATGGCGGTTGAATTCCGGATCCTAAAGGAAAAGGGCATTCCGGAGGAAGTCATTCCTACGCTGATAAAAGCCAGGAAAGAAGTAACCGCAAACCATTATCACCGCATTTGGCGAAAATATATTGCGTGGTGTGAGGCCAGGAAGGCCCCTACAGAGGAATTTCAGCTGGGTCATTTTCTGCACTTCCTACAGTCGGGAGTGACTATGGGCCTAAAATTGGGTTCCATTAAGGTCCAGATTTCGGCTCTGTCGATTTTGTTCCAGAAAGAACTGGCTTCACTGCCTGAAGTTCAGACTTTTGTAAAGGGAGTGCTTCATATTCAGCCCCCTTTTGTGCCTCCTGTGGCACCTTGGGATCTCAATGTGGTGTTGAGTTTCCTAAAATCACATTGGTTTGAACCACTTAAAACTGTGGATCTGAAATATCTCACGTGGAAAGTGGTCATGTTATTGGCCTTGGCTTCGGCCAGGCGTGTGTCAGAATTGGCGGCTTTGTCATGTAAAAGGCCTTATCTGATTTTCCATATGGATAGGGCAGAATTGAGGACTCGTCCCCAGTTTCTCCCTAAGGTGGTATCAGCTTTTCACTTGAACCAACCTATTGTGGTGCCTGCGGCTACTAGGGACTTGGAGGATTCCAAGTTACTGGACGTAGTCAGGGCCTTGAAAATTGATGTTTCCAGGACGGCTGGAGTCAGGAAAACCGACTCGCTTTTTATCCTGTATGCACCCAACAAAATAGGTGCTCCTGCTTCTAAGCAGACTATTGCTCGCTGGATTTGTAGCACAATTCAGCTGGCGCATTCTGCGGCTGGATTGCCGCATCCTAAATCAGTGAAAGCCCATTCCACGAGGAAGGTGGGCTCATCTTGGGCGGCTGCCCGAGGGGTCTCGGCTTTACAACTTTGCCGAGCTGCAACTTGGTCAGGGGCAAACACGTTTGCTAAATTCTACAGATTTGATACCCTGGCTGAGGAGGACCTTGAGTTCTCTCATTCGGTGCTGCAGAGTCATCCGCACTCTCCCGCCCGTTTGGGAGCTTTGGTATAATCCCCATGGTCCTTACGGAGTCCCCAGCATCCACTAGGACGTCAGAGAAAATAAGAATTTACTCACCGGTAATTCTATTTCTCGTAGTCCGTAGTGGATGCTGGGCGCCCATCCCAAGTGCGGATTGTCTGCAATACTTGTATATAGTTATTGCCTAACTAAAGGGTTATTGTTGAGCCATCTGTTGAGAGGCTCAGTTATATTTCATACTGTTAACTGGATATAATATCACGAGTTATACGGTGTGATTGGTGTGGCTGGTATGAGTCTTACCCGGGATTCAAATCCTTCCTTATTGTGTCAGCTCTTCCGGGCACAGTATCCTAACTGAGGTCTGGAGGAGGGGCATAGAGGGAGGAGCCAGTGCACACCAGATAGTACCAAATCTTTCTTATAGAGTGCCCAGTCTCCTGCGGAGCCCGTCTATTCCCCATGGTCCTTACGGAGTCCCCAGCATCCACTACGGACTACGAGAAATAGAATTACCGGTGAGTAAATTCTTATTTATTCCAGTCTGTTTGTGGTAATAAAGCCGGATGGCTTGGTCAGGCCAATATTGAACTTAAAAGGTCTCAATCAGTACGTCACTTACTACAGATTCAAGATGGAATCTCTGCGGTCAGTAATTGCAGGTTTAGAGCCACAGGAATTCATGATTGCACTGGATCTCAAAGATGCGTACCTACACATTCCGATTTGGCCTCCTCATCAGAGGTTCTTGCGGTTTGCAATACGGCAAGACCATTACCAGTTTCAGGCTCTACCGTTTGGCCTTTCGTCAGCGCCTCGGGTATTCACCAAGGTGATGTCGGTGATGATAGCTCATCTCAGATCCCTGGGAGTAATAATTGTTCCGTATTTGGACGATTTGCTCATCAAGGCTCCGTCTCAACAGATGCTTCTCCAACAGGCGTTGCTAACATACAATGTACTAGTTCGGCACGGTTGGATAGTCCGTTTCAAAAAAATCACATCTGATTCCGTCTCAACGACTTCAATTCCTAGGTATGATTCTCAATACGGTAAATCAAAGAATTTACCTACCAGAACAGAAAGTACAGGTCATTCGTCATCTAGTACAATTAGTACTCAAGCCACGCACAGTCTCTGTACATTTGTGCATTCGCCTCTTAGGCACAATGGTGGCGGCTTTCGAAGAGCTTCAGTTCGGAAGATTTCACTCACGTCCTTTTCAACTAGATGTGCTAGCACAGTGGTCGGGCTCGCATCTGCAGATTCACCACAGGGTGAAGTTGTCGCCACAGGCCAGAGTGTCTCTTCTCTGGTGGCTCAAAGCACACAATCTAACCGCAGGGAAACGGTTCGGCGCCTGGAATTGGATAATTCTATCGACAGACGCGAGTCTCAGAGGCTGGGGAGCTGTAGTTCAAAGGCATCGGCTCCAGGGTCTCTGGGCAGATCACGAAAGATTGCTGTCTATAAGTGTCCTGGAACTCCGGGCAATTGACAATGCGCTACGACAAGCAGTGCACATGTTTCGGTTTCAGACTGTTCAGGTGCAGTCAGACAATGCGACGGCGGTCGCATACATCAACAAGCAAGGAGGAATGAGAAGCCGCATGGCAATGCGGGAAGTAGCTCGTATCCTTAGGTGGGCCGAGTATCACCAAGTAATATTGTCGGCAGTGTTCATTTCGGGAGTGGACAACCGGGAGGCGGATTATCTCAGACGTCGGGATTTTCATCCAGGAGAATGGGCATTAAATCCAGAAGTGTTTCACATGTTGGTCCAGAGGTGGGGTTACCCTCAGGTGGATCTGATGGCATCTCGCCACAATCACCAAATGCCCCAGTATGTGTCCAGAACGAGAGATCCAAAGGCGGTGGCGGTGGATGCTCTCACAATCGCGTGGCCGTACAGCCTCGTGTATCTGTTTCCACCGTTTCCGCTGCTCCCTCTGTTGCTAAAACGGATCAAGAGAGAGTCCGTCACAGTCATACTAGTGGCGCCTCATTGGCCTCGGAGAGCTTGGTTCTCGGATCTCCGCGGACTACTCGCAGACGATCCTTGACCACTCCCACTACGTCCGGACCTGTTACAACAGGGTCCGTTCCTTTACCCCGATTTAGAGCGGCTGCGTTTGACGGGGTGGCTGTTGAGACTGCCCTCTTAAGAAGAGAGGGCATTCCAGAATCGGTTATACCAACCATGTTACGAGCTAGGAAGCCGGTTACGGCAGCTCATTATTACAGAATCTGGCGTGCCTATATAGGTTGGTGTGAGGCTCGAAAGTTTCCGACATCATCTTTCAAGTTATCCCGTCTTTTATTATTTCTACAGATGGGGTTAGATGGAGGACTGCGTCTATCCACACTAAAAATGCAGATATCTGCGTTGTCAATTTACTTTCAAAGTACAGCCTCCATTCATTCCTCCTACAGCGCCTTGGGACTTGAATCTGGTTTTAGATTTCTTACAGTCCTTATACTTTGAACCCTTACAACAAGTGGATATTAAATTTCTCACTTGGAAAAAATTTTTCTCTTAGCCTTAGCTTCAGCAAGGCGTGTTTCAGATTTGGGTGCCTTGTCGTGCAAGCCACCGTATTTGGTGTTTCATGATGACAGAGCGGAACTTCGGACGAATCCCGCTTTCCTACCAAAGGTAGTGTCATCTTTTCACATCTACAACCAATAATAGTTCCTGTGTTAACAGGAGATTCTGGAACGTTGGATGTGGTACGCGCATTACGCGTTTATGTATCCCGAACGTCGACCGTTCGTAAGACGCATACGTTGTTTGTTCTCTATGATGCTGCCAAGATGGGTTGGCCAGCTTCTAAGCAGACCTTATCCAGATAGATTAAACTGACCATACGTCAGGCTTACCTTCATGCTAGGTTACAGCCGCTTACATCAGTAACGGCTCATTCCACACGTGCTGTGGGAACGTCATGGGCAGCGAGTCGTGGAGCTTCTACGACACAGCTTTGCTGTGCGGCTACATGGTCTTCAGTGCACACGTTTGTGCGCTTTTACAAGTTTGATACGTTTGCGGCATCAGCATCTAGCTTTGGCCGCCTGGTGTTACAGGTGCCAAACAGCTCTCCCGCCCACGGGGGAAACTTTGGTACGTCCCAAGAGTACTCCAGTGTCCCCTAGTGGATGAAAAAGAAAATAGGATTTTGGTACTTACCAGGTAAAGCCTTTTCTTTGAATCCATAGGGGGCACTGGACGCCCACCCAGAGCAGTTTTACCTGGTTTAGGGTAAGTTCAGTAGATCTTATGGCAACACATTCTCACAGACTGGTTCAAATTAACAAGTTCTAATCGGTTATGGTGTCAACTGTTTAGTTGTCAGTAATGTTGTGTCAACTTTATTGTTGTCCGTTATGTTATATGTAATTCTACATTGTCAACCTCTCTATAGCTCCTGTTCGGCTCAGTAAAAAACACTGAGGTTCTCTGGGATATGAAGGGGAGGAGTAGTTCCAAAATTAATTTATTCAGTGCCTTCTTCCTGTGGAAGCCGTCCATATCCCAAGAGTACTCCAGTGCCCCCTATGGATTCAAAGAAAAGGATTTACCTGGTAAGTACCAAAATCCTGTTTTTGGACTCGTCTGTCCACAAAACCTTAGGACAGATGTATTAACATGCAGAAGGGATAAAGAAGTAACGCACCAGCCAATCTGTATGGATTTGAAAAATGACAGTTACGAGCTGACTGGCTAGTGTGTTATCACCTTGCACTTATCACTGCTTTATCACTTCTTTATCCCTTCTCCAGGCTTAATACATCTGCCCCTTTGTTCCAGTAGCCTTCTGGCTTATCCAGGTGATCTTTTGCAAACTGCAGACAGGCAATAATCTTTTTGATGAGCATTGTTGTGTTCAGTGAACTCCTGAACATTATAATTAGCCAATGTGAGGCCTACTATTGCTTAGAGGTTACTTTGGGTTCTTTTGTGACCTTGCAAACTATTGGACGCCTTGCTCTTGGCGTGATCTTTGTTGGTTAACCACTCTTGGGGAGGGTAATAATGGTCTGGCATTTCCTCTTTAGAGATGGTTTTGTAACCTTTTCCAGCATAATGAGCATCAACAACTCTTATGAGGTCCTCAGAAATTTTCTGTGTTCGTGGCATAATACACTTCCACAAACATCAGCTATGCTAGATCCCTGGGACCAAATGTAATAGAGTGAGAGTTTCAAAAAGTGAGAGATATGGTAAGGTTTTTTGTTTTTTTAAGTGACAATCATTTACACAGCAAGAGCAACCTGGTTTTACAATGTAAATGATTGCCACTTCAAAAAAAAAAAAAAAACTGCAAAAACCTTACCAAATCTCTCACTTTCTGAAACTCTATTACATTTGGCCCCTGTTCTTTCAAAAATGCAGGATGTCCATTCACACCTGATTGGCTTCCCGTAGATTGAAAATACCTGACTCTAAATTCACCTTCAAAATATCTGCATGTCGTCTTATTATTTTTTTTTGTCTCATTTGTTATCGTGTCTAATTTTTTTTCTCGTTTGTTTGAATTGGTTCTCTTTACCTACTTTTAAGACTTGTGTGAAAATCTGAGGTAGATTTAGACCAAATTTCATCAGAAATATAGAGGATTCAGAAGGGTTCACAAACTTTCAAGCACCACTATATGCAGTATTTTGAAATACTCTTTTTTGTTTTTTTTATTTAGAGTGAGTTGCAGCTCTCTTTTTGTAATTCACAGATATAGGGCAACATATTGCTAATGTTTTTTTAGGAAACAAAACTTTCTTGGATGCTTTAGGTATCATCATCATGCTGCAAGTTACTGCATCTGTCTCCGTGGCCTGAAGAACTGGGTGTCCACTAAAAGTTTACCAGCTAGATATTTGTGCTACTCTTGAAAAAATACCAGTCTTTTAAGTCACATAGTGTCCTTTTACTAAGAATTTCATCTCTCCTCATCCCCACTGTCTATCCCAAAATTAGAAATTATTAAAGACACAGTAAGCATGAAACTGATAGAATAAAAGTTGTCCATCACCCATAAGCCCTAGGCATTTTGTCCACTCCTAAAGTGACATCTTTGGAGATCACTGACTAACCCATTTATCAGGCTTCTGGTCTTTGTCAACTTGATTCAATATATATATTTTTTTTTATATAAAAACAAGTGTTTTACTTTTCGGTACTTGTTCAAATGTTGAATGTTCTGTTCTGGGAGGTGCTACAAAGACAAGCTTATGAATCTGATTTGCTCCCTGGGATTTAAGGGTTCAGTTTTATGCCTTTCCGGTACAAAACTTCCCTGTTTAAGCTTATTGTACAAAAAAATTAAGTAACTGCTGAATTTGGTGGGATACATTTCTTCCAGTAATGACATTGATTAAACTTTTCACAGTACATTTCATATTGATTTAATTTTCTGCTGTCTCTGAAATGTTTAGGAGTACCTGTAAGAATGCCACAAGCCACAGCTTATGTTGTAAATAATGGGATGCCTTTAAGTACTACTGGACCACAACTCACAGTTCATCATCGACCACCTCAAGTAAGTGCACATATGAATCTCCCCATATTTCTTTTGCAGACATGTTAGGGAGCGAATATTAAAATACCTGTGTAGCATTCTACTTGATTTTTAGGTCATTATCTTGGAGGTTATAGAGTCTTAGCCAGGATTTTGGTTATTAAGCTGAAGTCTGACAGCTGCTCATTTAACTGATTGAATTCCGGTTTCAACAGTGTCCAAAAGAATAGAGCACTTCTGCACTAAGACTGCTTCTGTCCTCCCCCCCCCCCCCACGGGTATGGGTCGTTGTTGGGTCGACATGGTCATTAGGTCGACATGTATTAGGTCGACCTGGGTTTTTGGACTTTTTTTGTTTTCTTCGTAAAGTGACGGGGAGTTAGTGCACCGTGTCCCTTTGCATGGCTCTCTTCGCTCGCCATACTTTGGGCAAGGTGCCTTGCTGCGCTCGGCACATGTTATCGTTCCCAATTGTAGTCCACATGGATCGTCAAGTAAGAAAAAGTCCCAAAAAAATTTTTTTTTTTAAAACTCATGTCGACCTAATACATGTCGACCTTCAGTGGTCGACCTAATGACTGTCGACCAAAGCTGTGTCGACCTAACGGCCGTATCCCGCCACCAATTTTTTTTTTAAATATACTTTTTTGCCTCTGCTCTCAACGAGGGATAGGCTTTGAAAGACAAAATCAGCCTTGACACAAGGGGACACCTGTGCTGCTTGTGCCATAAGACACATTACCACAGATTCCAGACAAAGCTCTCTAGGTGCGTTAGTGACTTCCCTAGGCAGCAGCAACCAAGGTCTACACAGAGCAGATGATTCAGGGCCTCCAATGCACAGGTGGTGGATCATGCTCCTTACATAAGGAATGTAATGGCATTTGCGGTGACCTGTCCTCCTGGACTGTGGCCATGTCTATACCCGCCAGAATTGACAGACTGCAAGTCAGAGCCTTTGACCCAGACTTCCTTGTCTATAGCCCCTGCAGGGAAGTATTCGATTGAGAGCTTTTACTTTAGTCACTCAATTCTAGCAGAGGAACTGTCTTTTATAGGAACACTTTTGTCTCTTGTCTAGTTTAGTGGTAGGCAACCTGTGGAACTGCATGCCCTCTACAGTTTTGCTGTTGGGGCATGCTAAAAGTAGCAGAATATGCTGGAATGAGTTGGAAACAGCAGCTGAAGTTCAACAGGATGCCTACCCTCAATCTATTTCATGCACTACAGATGTCCATCGTGTCTAGTACTCGGTATGCCTGTGGGAAGTGTTGCTGAAATGGTCATGCCAGCTTAGGCCAAGTCCTTGGTCCTATCTTTTTCAGAACTTTAATAATTTGTAGCACATGTTAAAGGAGGGTGAGCAAAGTTATTTCTCAATCCGCTTTCTCCAATGAAGCTTCACAGTATTGCCCTTTTCATCAGAGGGTGTTTTGCAGGGGTCTTTAGAGCCCCTAGCAAAGAGACTAGATGACGTATTTTAGACAAAAACCATGGCAAAATTGGTACATGACTGGGTAAGAGTTTGATCATCTTTGATGTTGTATGTAGAGTCCAGCAAATCTTCATACTGCATATGCTAGTGTACCTCTGTGGTTCTGGGTGAATCTGATTTCAAATGATCAAGCCTTGGAAAGAGTGCAGAGAGAGACCAACCAATCAGCTCCTGTCACTTTTCAAATGTAACCTATAAATTGGCAATTAGAAGCTGATTGGTTGGTACTTGATCTCTCTCCAGTTTCTCTCTCTCCAAGGTTTGATACATTTCTACCTCTGTGAGCTGAGCAGCAGTTTCCTGACATTCAAGACTGAAGAGCCAGAGGCTCTTGACATTTCAGTGTTTAAAAGAAAGAAGGAAGCAATCCATTTTTTTTGTCTCATCCATCTGGGGGACGGTGCGTGTGAACTGATGGGGGTTAGAGAGTGTGGGAAGGGAGCTTTGGCACAGAACCTATAAAAACTAAGCCTTCCCCCTTCCCCTCTAACCCCTCCCATCTCCAGCCTGACTATCAGGTTTCCTCAGTTTAAGTTTTGTGCCTGGAGAGTGCAGGCACAGTTCCTTACTTGGGATTTTAGTTAGGTTTATTTTCTTTGATTTTTCTTTTTGTTCCACATGTACCCTAAGTCCCTGTTTACGGGTGACAGGTGTACTTTGAGCGGGGAGTAGTTAGTGGTTTCTTTGCTCTTTACAGCCTCTGGGGAAGTCACCACCTCTTACTGACTGGGGCTCCCTATATCCGGACTGAGGATCCGAGGAAGCAATCTTTCAGGTAGGGGGAAGAGAATGAGTATGACAGCCACAACTGATTGTGTTGGGCTGTTTCCCCCCCATAGCGTTGTGTGTGTGTGTGTGACTCTGTATGCAGTGAGCGCTGTGGTTGATGTACAGTGCGTGCTGTGGCGGGAGGGGGGTGCACGCACGGACCGCTATCTAATAGCAGCGGTCTGACAGCTCCCCAGGACACTAGGGTTGTGAAGCAGCCTGATGCCTAGTACGGCTGTGGTCTGTGGAGCCCGGGCGCTGCTCCTGCTCGCTAGCACCGGCCCGCTTTGGTTTCCATCACCATGGCGACTGGGTGAGCCGCGGCGGAAGTAGAAGGGGCTTCCCGCTTCCATCTCCCGCTCAGAGGCTGTTCAGTGCTGCCCTTCTCAGTCTGTGGGGGCGGGCTTCTTCAGCGGTCGCAATCTTCTCCACGCTGATGCAGACGGCGGGGGACGCTGCACTCCGGACACACACACACACACTTAAAGGGGGGTTTTTTCACCAAAGGATCAGCTAACTGCAAGTATACTGTGGGTCTATTCCTACCCCTTTTTATATATTGAAGTACAGGCTTGCTTATCATACTAACCCCACTTCTCACTCCTTTGCCCTTATACAGAGATAATTAGTTTTCTTTTTCATCCACTAGGGGTCACTGGAGTACTCTTGGGATATGGACGGGCGCAGCCGAACAAAGGCACTGAATATTTAAATTTAGGACTCTCCCCCCTCCATATCCCCGAGTACCTCAGTGTACGACCTCAGTGTTTTTTCGGTGCTCACAGCACTAACATCGGCTTGTGGGATTCCCACACTTGTTGGAAGATTTTAATAATTTTTCATTTTTATTTTTAAAATTTTTTTTTTAAAAGCACATCCCTTCCCAGTTTCAAGAAAAACATGGGTCCGGGATAGTGCCGCTGCACGGGCAGCGCATGGCGTGTCGGTCCTCACAAAGAGCACCCTCACAGCCACAGGCAGCACACTGCTCCTACAAAGAGCAGCCAGGACTAGAGAGCTGGACGGAGCTTGCACAGAAGAAGCCCCGTCGCAGCCATAGATCACTGGAAAGCTGACTGAAAGCTGGACGGAGCTTACACATAGAAGCCCCGTCACAGCCAGGACTACAGAGCTGAACGGAGGCTTACACAGAGAAGCCCCGTCACAGCCAGGAGTCACATCACTGAAGCTGGACGGAGCTTACACAGAAGAAGCCCCGTCACAGCCAGGAGTTCTATCACTGAAGCTGGACGGAGCTTACACATAAGAAGCCCCGTCGCAGCCATGATGAAGAGCAAGCAAGGTAGGCTGGGGAACGGGGCGGTCAGCGCAGGCTGCCGCCCCGCTATGTTGGGGGTAATATGCTGTTTAGCCCTCATGCGCCCGCCAAGCCCAGCCGCTAAGCCGCCCGTCCCAGCGCTCCGTTCGGCACCTCCGTCCGTCCGCCCAGCAGGGGGGGGAGCCATACGCCGCAGACACTCTCAGTTTAACCGCCGCTCCGCCGGCCGCCCAGGTAGGCTTCCCGCAGAGAGTTCGGCCGCCCAGCTCCGTCCGGCCGCCCAGCGCCATACCGCATACGTTCCCTCATTCTCAGCAGAGATGGTGACAAATGCAGGCTTCCCGCACACAGCGTTACAGGGGGAAAGGCACGCTGGAAGCTGGCGGGTCAAATATAGAACAGCAGCAGGGTATATGTATATATATGTCACAGATTTATAATACCGGTCCTGGCAGTAATAGGCTATGAGTCTATATTACTGTCTGTGATTTTCACAGTATAATAGGCTATTGAGCCTATATTAAGGGCTGTGATTAACACTGTATAATAGGTTATTCAGCCTATTTATTAATCTGTGATTATCACTGTATAATAGGCTATGGAGCCTATATTAAAGTCTGTGGTTATTACTGTATAATAGGTTTTTGAGCCTATTTTAATGCTGTATAAATATATTAATGTCTGTAATTATCATAGGCTATTGAGCCTATATATATATTTATTCATAGACATGTGTTGTACTCGGCCTGTGATTATACTGTATAATAGGCTATATTAACACGAAAACATTTGTAATTTGTTCTGTGATTATCAGAGTCAGCATGGCAAAGGGGCCATTTTAACCATGCTTCCTGTTGTTTTCCAGTTTGTAATTCTGGAACATTCCTGCCCTACATCTCTAAGCCACCAGAGGCGCAGGGGTGTTAGTGGGAATTTGGTTCGGGTTTCACATGCCCATGTGAACTGTTTTTCACATAAAGAATACTCTGTTTTCTCTTCACATCGAATAAATCTTTCGTTTTTTACTAAAGATTTCCGTAGAGAGAAACAACCTTGAGTTTCATATAAATATGCTGTTCAGCAATAAAATATATATATGACACATAACAATAAGTCGTGCAAGTGTCTGTCCGTTGCCTATTGTGGTGTCTGTCTGCATAGCGAGTAAGGCTCTAGAGCAGGCTAAAAATAATTTAAAAATTCAAATTAAAAGAGCGGAGTTACTCCGCAAGCTCTAACAAAAGACCGTCTTTCCAAAGGGCCAATTTCCCTTTGGGTACCAGAGTGTTTATTTGACTGGTCTTATAATTTAATGCACGATTCTATGTCAAATCTCACATCAATAACTACAAGTGAGAAGGGTACATTAGTCCAGCGCTCAGATAGTGCGGGGTTTTTGACAACCATACATTGCTAAATCCCAGTGAGTCACTGTCTCTATTTTTACAGAGACTGAGTAGACTCTAACCTCTATTTAATCGTTTCCAAAATGACGCGATCCGCCATTGGTAAATGCGTCTGTGTCGAGTCACTAGACTCTATGTATGGAAACAAGGACGATCACTGTTTAAAGAAGCTGCAGAGTATATCTGTAAAGCTTCTGCTAACGCCGGTCACTTTCATCGTCGCTAGTTTAACCGCAACAAGGCCAGAGCTTGTTGGTCCTAAATTTGACATTACTGCAGCCAGTATCAAAACGGAAATACTTGTGCCGGCGTTTAATCCCTTTAGACTTCAGTTTTTTTCAAAGCGGTGGTACAAAACAGTCACGCCTTGTAAAGACGCTATAGTCACCAAGCCAGTGGCTTGATGACCTCTTAGGCCATCTACATGTTCCTATTGTGGAAGCGCGTCTTTACACGTTACATTTGCGGGAGACATCAACTCATGAGGTCTCAGCTATTTACAGATTAAAGTACAAGATGCCTCTATCGAACGGTTTGGCAGGTTGCCATTTACTCTCTGCTGGTTTTCAGCTGTTTTATATCCAGTCAGTAGTACACCAACAGAGTCAGGGTTACTTATTCCCCTCTGTTTGGGGGAACAAAAACAGACAGCTCCGTCGCAGTCTCAATCAGCAAGTCACTTACTGCAGTTTGAAATTGAAGTTTCTGCGGTTAGCATTTGCATATTGAAGCCACAACATTGCATAATTGCACTTGATCTTCACAATGCGTATTTACCCATTCTGGTTGGTCATAGGTTCTAGCGTTTGCAAAACGCCACAACCATTAACCATTTCAGGTCTACCGTTTGGCTTCTGGTCAACGCCTCGGCTATTTACCAAAGTGATGTTGGTGGTAGCTCATCTCAGAGTCCTGACAGTGACAATCTTTCCATACTTAGACTATCTGCTCATAAGAACTCTGTCTCAACAGAGTGCCTCTAACTTAGATGATCTGCTCATAAGAACTCTGTCTCAACAGAGTTCCTCTAATTTGCGCTACTAATGTATACTGCGGTGGCAGATCATGTTCAAAAGCAATCGCATCTAATTCCGTCTGAGCGATTCCTAGGTAAGATTATAAATACGGTAAATCAAAGACATTTACCTTCTACACATCTAGTAATTAGTGCAAAACACGCACACTAGCGATACATTGGTGTATTCGCCTGTTAAAAATAATGATGTGTTTCAAAGCGCTTTAGTTCGCCGGCCTTCACTCGCGTTTCCCACAAAGGGCCGAGGGTGTATATACTCTGGACGACAGTCTCAGAGGTTCAGGAGTTGTAGTTAAAAAAAAAAAAAAAAAAGGTTCTAAAATCACGACAGATTGCTGTCGATAAAAGTCCTGGAACTCCGTGCAATTTACAATGCACTACAGGCTTCGTTTTCAGTCTGACCAAGGGCAGTCAGACAATGCAACGGGAGTTGCATACACAACAACCACGGAGAACCAAGAAGCCGCATGGCAATGCGGCAGGTAACTCGATTCCTCAATTGCCCAGAACACTATTATGTGAGGATGTCAACGGGGTTCATTCCGTGAGTGGACATCTGATAGACAGATGATCTCACCCGTCAGGATTTATATCCTGAAAACTGGACATTAAATCCAGAGGTGGTTCATATGTGAGTCCACAAAAGATTACCCTCAGGTATACAGGATGGCATCTCGCCACATTACGAAAGCTCTGTATGTGTACAAAACAACAGATCACAAGGGCAGTGGCGGTGGAGTGTTTCACAATCATGTGGTCAGTCAGCATCATGTATCTGGCTCCACCATTTTCCGTTGTTCTCTCTCCGTTGCCAAAACGGATCATAAGACCGTTCGTCACAGTCATACTAGTGATATCTCATGGGTTTCGGAGAGTTTGCTTCTCAAATCTCCAAGGAATACTTGCACACGATCTTGGCCCGCTCATAATACGTCCAACCTGTTACAACAGGGAACGTTCTTTTACCCATAGTTACCTATGTACCTATTACCTATGCACCGCAGCTGCGGTTGACGGGGTGAGGGTTCAAACGCCCTCTTAAGAAATAGGGCATTACAGTATCGGTTATACCAACCATGTTACGAGCTAGTAAGCCGCTTAAGGCAGCTCATTATTACAAAATTTCGTGTGCTTACATAGGTGGTAAACCTCGGAAGTTTCCGACATCATCCTTCAAGTTACCCGTATTCTGTTAAACGGGATGGGATGGAAAACTGCGTTTATCTGCACTGAGGGTGCAGGTATCTGTGTGGTAAACTTATTTTCAAAGACGTTTGCCTCTATTGCGTCTGTACACACCTTTCTACAAGGTGTCATCAAAGTTCAGACTCTGTTTATCCCACCTACAGCGCCAGGTGGCTTGAGGTTGGGTTCAGATTTCTTACAGTTTTCATATTTTGAACCCTTACAACAAATGGGAATTAAGTTTCTCACTTTGGGAAAACATTTTTCTTCTAGCCTTGGCTTCGGCAAGGGTTTTGTTTTCATATTTGGGTGCCTTGTATTCCAAGCCACCGTATTTGAGTTTTCTCATGACAAAGCAGATCTTCGGACGAATTCCGCTTTCGTATTCTTCACATCAATATACCAATAGTGGTTCCTGTGTGGACAGCACATTCTACAATTCTGAATGTGGTACACGCATTACGTGTTTATATATGTCCCGAACGTCTACAGTACGTAATACGGATACGTTGTTTGGTCTCTATGATGCTGCCAACTGGGGTTAGCCAGTTTCTCAGCAGACATTATCCAGTTGGATAATAATGACTACAAGTCAGGCTTACTTTAAGGCTAAGTTACAATCGCCTACGTCAGTAATAGCTCATCCCACAGGTTCTGTGGGAATGTCAGACCCAGCGGGTCGTGGAGCGTCTACGACGCGGCTACATAGCCTTCAGTGCACCACGTTTGTGCACGTTTACAAGGTATGAATGGTGGCGGCAGCAGCATCTAGCTTTGGCTGCCTACTGTTACAAGTATCAAACAGCTCTCCCGCCCACGAGGGAAGCTTTGGTACGTCCCAAGAGTACTCCAGTGACCCCTAGTGGATGAAAAAGAAAATAGGATTTTGGTACTTACCAGGTAAATCCTTTTCTTTGAATCCATAGGGGGCACTGGACGCCCACCCAGAGCAGTTTTACCTGGGTTGTTTTAAGCTCAAAGGAGCTTAGGGTAACACGTTTTACCTGGTTGGTATTAAGCTCAGAGGAGCTTATGGTGTAACACATTTTCACCGATTGGTTCAAATTATAAAGTTCTATCGGTTATGGTGTCAACGGTTTAGTTGACAGTAAAGTTATGGGTCAACTTTGTTGTTGTCCGTTATGTTATAGGTATTCTCCATTGTCAACCTCTCTATATAGTTCCTGTTCGCTCAGTAAAAAACACTGAGGTTGTACACTGAGGTACTCGGGGATATGGAGGGGGGAGAGTCCTAAATTTAAATATTCAGTGCCTTTGTTCGGCTGCGCCCGTCCATATCCCAAGAGTACTCCAGTGCCCCCTATGGATTCAAAGAAAAGGATTTACCTGGTAAGTACCAAAATCCTATTTTTACAGACAGGAGTAAGGTGTTCCACTGTGCTGTGTATTACCTTTTTTTTAGGAGGGGTGATTATTTTTCACAGCAGTATGGCCAATAAGCCGGACAAATCTGCCAAAGGGAAGGCAGGCTCGGCTGTTTATTTTGCCTGTTCTCAGTGTGGATCCAAGCTGGTTAAGGGTAGCACGGATCCGGGTTCTCTCTGCAATACATGCTTTGGGACACCTGTTGTTGAGCAGTCTGGTGGATATGTAGATCAGTCTGTTCCTCCGTGGGCTAGGAACATGGCCGATGCTATTGCGGATTTGCGTCAATCCCAGTCGGGCACTGATTCAAATCTATCGGCTGAAGAACCACCTTGGGCTAGGCATATGGGCAGGTGTCTTTCGGATTTAGCACAGTCTGTTAACAAACTGGTAACTGCTTCGGGTTCAGCAGCCACTAAAAGACAGCATCCATTGCTCGCTATCACGTTTCCAGTTGAGGAGTTAGATTCGGTCTCTCCTCTGGAGGAGGGTGAGCTAGCCTCTGAGTGGGAGGATGCTTCCACCTGGGAAGAAGAGGAACCGTCTATCAATTCCGTGGTCAGGTTATTGATCAAAGCCATCCGTCAAACTCTTAATCTTCAGGATACGGTAGAGGCTGAGACTTCGTCTGCCTTTTTCAAACGACAGAAAAGACCGGTAACTGTATTTCCCTCATACATACATTTTGCAGACACCTTGAAGGAGCCTTGGCTTAAGCCGGATTCCCGTTTTCAGGCTCTTAAGAAGTTCCGTTTTCTTTACCCATTTGCTAAAGAGGACACAAGATTCTGGGAAACGGCTCCAAATGTGGATGCTCCTATTTCTCACCTGGCTACAGTAATTCCTTCGGTACAATCAGTGATGCTTAAAGATCCAACAGGTAGGAAGATTGAGGCGATTCTTAAATCTGTGTATACCTTATCAGGTATTTCTCTCCGTCCAGTTCTCGCTGGTGCCTGGGTCGTTAAAGCCGTAGATGACTGGTTAGAGCGAGTGGTTTCGGGCATGCAATCTGATGACCCATCAGAGGCTATTGAATTAGCTGAACAGATTTCTTAGGCTCTCACTTATATTGGTGTGGCCTTGTTGGATTCGGCCTCACTCCAATCACGTGTTTCTGCTTTAGCGGTTACCACAAGACGTTCCCTCTGGCTGCGTGTTTGGAATGCTGACTCTGATTCAAAACAGACCTTGGCAGCCGTGCCGTTTGAAGGAGAATTCCTCTTTTGGTCCGGAACTTACAAAGATTATCTCTGATACTACGGGGGCATAAGCCCGTTACTTCCAGTTGCTCCTCAAAAGCTGAAACCAACTAAGTTTCGGTCCTTTCGTACTCAGGGCAGGGGTGGTTTCCAGTCCTTTCAAGCCTTTTCAAGATTTCCTCGCAGAGGTGCGTACCATGGTAGAGGATCACAGGCTCCTCGCAGACCAGCAGTTCAGCCTGCCGCATGACGCGGGTAGGTCTCCGGAGGGATCATTCGTGGTAGGGGCGCGGTTACTACATTTCAAAGCAGTGTCGCACCCAGAACGGTTGTGACGGGGGTCATTACCCGAGGTTATATTTTGGATCTCGAAGAACCGGTTCCAGACCGGTTTTTTATGACTCCTCTACCATGCGATCCCTCCAGACGATGAGCGCTAATTCAGGCAACTTCCACACTTTTACAAAATGGAGTCATTATTGCAGTTCCCAGGCTACAACGGGGTCAAGGCTTTTACTCGAGTCTTTTTCTCGTAAACAAGCCAGACAGTTCGTTTCGACCCATTTTAAATCTAAAAGGACTGAATCCGTATCTTTCTATCCAAAGGTTCAAAATGGAATCTATTCATTCAATCATCGAGGCCATGGAACTGGAAGAATATTTGGCATCTATAGACATCAAAGACGCATAGCATAACTCCATGTTCCCATTTGGACAGGTCATCAACATATTTTGAGGTTCGCGATTGGTCCTTGGCACTTTCCGTTTCAAGCTCTTCCGTTCGGTCTATCCACGGCTTCACGAATATTTACCAAGATATTGGGTCATGTAGTGGCAATTCTCGGATGTCAAGGGATCAACATTACTCCTTACCTGGACGATTTGTTGCTCAAAGCTCCATCACAGGATCTTCTTCAGCAGCACTTGCAACTCACCCCAAAGACTCAGCAGTCATTTGGATGGATTGTGAATTTCCGGAAATCGTCCTTGATCCCCTCTCAGGAGATGGTGCTTCTAGGTCTCTTATTCGACACAAGGACTCAGAAAGTTTTTCTACCTCCAGACAAACGTCAGGATCTGCAGTACAGAGTTCGCTCCCTGTTACAATTGCCAAGAGTCTCAGTACTTCGATGTATGCAGGCGTTGGGCAAGATGGTGTCGACCTTCGAGGCGGTACCGTATGCCAGATTCCATGCTCTGCCCCTTCAGGCTCAGATTTTGGGCTCTTGGAATCAAACGGGTCCGCATCTGGAATTACAGTTGTGCCAGCTGTCGACTCAGATTCGACAGTCTCTCCATTGGTGGCTTCACAGTCCAAATTTAACCAAGGGGGTACCGTTCACTGTTTTGGGATTGGATGATGGTCACCACAGATGCCAGCCCCACCGGTTGGGGGGTGATGTTTCAGTTGCAGCACTTCCAGGGACTCTGAACCAAGCAGGAGTCGAAGTTATCCATCAACATTTTGGAGTTGAGCAATTCGGTATGCTCTGATTCAGGTACAAGGCAGCGTCCAGGATCACCCGGCGCGCATTCAATCAGACAACGCCAAGGCCGTGGCTTACATAAACAAACAGGGCGGAACTCGCAGCTGTAGAGCCATGAAAGGAGGTCACCCATATTCTCCAGTGGGCGGAACGGTGGATTCCAACCATCTCCGCAATTCACATCCCAGGAGTGGACAACTGGGTTCAGATTTCTGAAGCATCCGGGAGAATGGGAACTACATCAAGAGGTTTTTCTGACACTAGTATCTCTGTGGGGAGCACCCGACATCCGACATCGACCTCATGGCGTCTCGTCTCAACCGAAAGCTGCCTCGGTAAGGCTCACAAGCTCAGGATCCTCAGGCAACTCTGATCGATGCGTTAACGGCGCTGTGGCATTTTCGCCTGGGATATGTGTTCCCACCATTCCCATTGCTACCACGTCTGCTTCCGCGCATTCGGAGAGAGGGTCTCCTGGTCATTCTTATAGCACCAGACTGGCCTCGTCGTCCTTGGTTCTCTCTTCTCTGCAGCATGTTAACCAAAGCTCTGTTTCGTCTACCTCTGCGGCCCGATCTACTTCAACAAGGTCCTTGTCGCCACCACAATTTAAATCGTCTGGCTTTGACGGCATGGTTCTTGAATCCAGCATTTTAAGGGCAAAAGGGTTATCTCGACCTGTTGTCAAGACTATGCTTCAGGCTAGGAAGCCAGTCACCTCTCAGATTTATCACGGGGTATGGCGTATCTACATTGCTTGGTGTGAAAGACGTGGGTTGTCGCCACAGCTCTTTCGTTTACCTCGTCTGTTGTCCTTTCTTCAGGATGGTCTGACTAAAGGGCCTCGTTTGTCTTCCCTTAAGGGTCAGATTACAGCATTCTCGATTATTTGCCAAAAACGATTGGCCCTCATTCCAGAGGTCCAGACATTTCTTCAGGGTGTTATCAGGATTCAACCTCCGTTTGTTCCTCCAGTTCCGCCCTGGGAACTTAAATTTGGTACTTCGGGCCTTCAGAGACCTCCATTTGAGCCACTGGAAACTGTTGAATTACGTTTTCTTACGCTGAAGGTGGTTTTTCTTTTGGCCATTGCATCGGCCAGGCGTGTTTCAGAGTTGGCGGCGCTTTTTTGCAGACCAGCTTTGTTAGTGTTTTATGAAGATCGTGTAGTCTTACGTACAAAGCCTTCCTTCTTACCAAAAGTTGTCGGCTTTTCATATGAACCAGGACATAATACTTCCAGCATTTGTTCCAGAGTCTTCTGGAAAGGATAGTCATTTGGCCTTATTGGATGTGGTTCGAGCATTATGCGTTTTTGTCCCGTACGGAGTCTATTCGTCGTACGGATACCTTGTTGGTTTTAATTGATGCGCCCAAGCGTGGTTGGCTGGCTTCTAAAAATACGGTGGCACGTTGAGTTACTTCTGCTATTCGACAGGCCTATGTTTCTTCAGCATCACCTGTTCCTGACTCGTTGAGGGCTCATTAGACCAGAGCTGTTGGAGCCTCCTGGGCTGTTCGCGGTGGTGTTTCAGTTGAGCAGTTATGTAGAGTGGCAACTTGGTCTTCCGTGCATACCTTCACCAGGTTTTACCGTTTTCATACTTTTGGTTTGGAGACTGCCTCTGTTGGGCGTCAGATTTTACAGACTGCTCTGCCGTCTGGTTCTCCCTCCTCTAACTGGAAAAGAAACCTAGGCGCTAATTTTGTTGAAATTGTCAATATATTTTTATAGAGTGTGTGTGTGTGTGTGTGTATGTATGTATGTGTATATATATATATATATGTATGTGTGTGTGTGTGTATATATATATATATATATATATATATATATATATATACACATCCAAGTTATTCACAACTCTGTTTCTTCCGTTCGCTGCTGTAAACAAACTTCTGTATGTTTGTATCTAAGTATAGAAGGAAAGAAAAATACAGCTGCGCCCGGGATTAACAGAGGGGATGATTAATCTTAGTTGAACAATTAATTACGCATGAGAATGCAAGCCACCGAGTGTCAATAATCAATTAAACCAATCAATATTGCACATAAATGTTTTAATATATAAATGAAAGAATAAAAATATGTTTAAAATTAACTGTGCACAGTATACAATTTATATTGCTAAAAAGGAAAAAAGAATATAACATAAAAATGTGTCCAAATATGAACACTAGCACTGTAGCATATCACAGCTGATTGAACATCTCCTTTGAGATACACTGTTGCGTAATTAGTATAAACAGTAGCTAAAATAACCAGTCTCTGGAATCCACATAAATATATAATAATCGCTGTTTGTAGATCCCTCTGTTGTTCAGGTCTGTAACAATATAACTTTTATGTGACAAATAGCAGTTCATGCAATTGTATACAGAAAACTGTAAGGTGCTTGTTTTATAGAGCAGGTACGTGTGGCGTCCCACCGTGATGTTACCTGGTCTAATTGTAGGATGAGAACCAATATTGGACTGAGCTCACCTCATGCGGCTTCTGGATTAATTGGCAATGTAGAGACCGCTGACCCTTGGTTGATAACAGGCCGAAAACGTGAAGGTGGTTAGTGCCAGACTGCGCTGGCTGCGGTGATCCCCTCGTAGTGCTCTCACCAACAAACCCGTCCTGCAGCAAAGGGGAGCTGAGCCGGGACTGTGTCTCCTCACAGAGACCTGCCGGGTCAGTTGGGATATTGTGACCAGTATGCTGCAGCGGAGGCCGGCTGGCTGCGGTGATCCCCTCTTAGTGCTCTCACCAATAAGCCCGTCCTGCAGCGAAGGGGAGCCAAGCCGGGACTGTGTCTCCTCACAGAGACCTGCCGGGTCAATTGAGATATTTGTGACCAGTATGCTGCTGCAGATGCCGGCTGGCCGCGTCCCGTATGCACCGAGTGCTACTGGCGTAATTGTTCAGACCTCTGGGTATCTAACCAGAGGGATTGCATATTGCAAGTGTTCCAGGTGGGAACAACAGGGAGGAGTCCTAACGCGTTTCGTCACGCCCACGTGACTTTCTCATGGCTTTGGGAAGTCCCATCAGTTCACACGCAGCGTCCCCCAGATGGAATCAGAGAGAGAGATTTTACGGTAAGTAAACAAAAATCCCTATTTCTCTAACGTCCTAGTGGATGCTGGGACTCCGTCAGGACCATGGGGAATAGCGGGCTCCGCAGGAGACAGGGCACATCTAAATAAAGCTTTTAGGATCACATGGTGCGTACTGGCTCCTCCCCCTATGACCCTCCTCCAAGCCTCAGTTAGGTTTTTGTGCCCGTCCGAGAAGGGTGCAATCTAGGTGGCTCTCCTAAAGAGCTGCTTAGAAAAAGTTTTTTTTAGGTTTAAATCTCAGTGAATCCTGCTGGCAACAGGATCACTGCATCGAGGGACTTAGGGGAGAGATTTCCAACTCACCTGCGTGCAGGATGGATTGGAGTCTTAGGCTACTGGACACTTAGCTCCAGAGGGAGTCGGAACACAGGTCCTCCTGGGGTTCGTCCCGGAGCCGCGCCGCCGATCCCCCTTACAGACGCTGAAGACGGAGGTCCGGAAAGCAGGCGGCAGAAGACTCCTCAGTCTTCATGAAGGTAGCGCACAGCACTGCAGCTGTGCGCCATTGTTGCTACACGTCTCACTGATTCAGTCACGGAGGGTGCAGGGCGCTGCTGGGGGCGCCCTGGGCAGCAATATTAAATACCTTTAGTGGCAAAATAAATACATCACATATAGCCATTAAGGCTATATGTATGTATTTAACCCAGGCCAGTTTTCTTAAAACCCGGGAGAAAAGCCGCCGAAAAAGGGGCGGAGCTTATTCTCCTCAGCACTCAGCGCCATTTTCCTGCTCAGCTCCGCTGGTGAGGAAGGCTCCCAGGACTCTCCCCTGCACTGCACTACAGAAACAGGGTAACAAAGAGAAGGGGGGCATAATTTGGCGATATTGATATATTAAAAGCGCTTATATCAAAAACAACACCTTCTAGGGTTGTTTATATACATTTATAGCGCTTTTGGTGTGTGCTGGCAAACTCTCCCTCTGTCTCCCCAAAGGGCTAAGAGGGTCCTGTCTTCGATTAGAGCATTCCCTGTGTGGCTGCTGTGTGTCGGTACGTGTGTGTCGACATGTATGAGGACGATGTTGGTGTGGAGGCAGAGCAATTGCCGGTAATGGTGATGTCACCCCCTAGGGAGTCGACACCGGAATGGATGGCTTTAGTTATGGAATTACGTGATAATGTTAGCACATTACAAAAGTCAGTTGACGAAATGAGACGGCCGGAAAACCAGTTAGTACCGGCTCAGGCGTCTCAGACACCGTCAGGGGCTGTAAAACGTCCCTTACCTCAGTCAGTCGACACGGGTACCGACACAGATGAATCTAGTGTCGACGGTGAAGAAACAAACGTATTTTCCAATAGGGCCACACGTTATATGATCACGGCAATGAAGGAGGCTTTGCAGATCTCTGATACTGCTGGTACCTCAAAAAGGGGTATTATGTGGGGGGTGAAAAAACTACCTGTAGCTTTTCCAGAATCAGAGGAATTGAATGACGTGTGTGACGAAGCGTGGGTTAACCCAGATAGAAAACTGCTAATTTCCAAGAAGTTATTGGCATTATACCCTTTCCCACCAGAGGTTAGGGCGCGCTGGGAAACACCCCCTAGGGTGGATAAGGCGCTCACACGTTTATCAAAGCAAGTGGCGTTGCCGTCTCCTGATACGGCCGCCCTCAAGGATCCAGCAGATAGGAGGCTGGAAACTACACTGAAGAGTATATATACACACATACTGGTGTTATACTGCGACCGGCAGTAGCCTCAGCCTGGATGTGCAGTGCTGGGGTAGTGTGGTTGGATTCTCTGACTGAAAATATTGATACCCTGGATAGGGACAGTATTTTATTGACTCTAGAGCAATTAAAGGATGCTTTTCTTTATATGCGAGATGCTCAGAGGGATATTTGTACTCTAGCATCAAGAGTAAGCGCGATGTCCATATCTGCCAGAAGAAGTTTATGGACGCGACAGTGGTCAGGTGATGCGGATTCCAAAAGGCATATGGAAGTATTGCCATATAAAGGAGAGGAATTATTTGGGGTCGGTCTTTCGGACCTGGTGGCCACGGCAACTGCCGGCAAATCCACTTTTTTACCTCAGACCCCCTCCCAACAGAAAAAGACACCGTCTTTTCAGCCGCAGTCCTTTCGCTCCTATAAAAACAAGCGACCAAAAGGACAGTCTTATCTGCCGCGAGGCAGAGGAAAGGGTAAGAGAGGGCAGCAAGCAGCCCCTGCCCAGGACCAGAAGCCCGCCCCGGGTTCTACAAAGCCATCAGCATGACGCTGGGGCTTTACAAGCGGACTCAGGAGCGGTGGGGGGTCGACTCAAGATTTTCAGCAATCAGTGGGCTCGCTCACAAGTGGACCCGTGGATCCTGCAGATAATATCTCAGGGTTACATGTTGGAGTTCGAAAGGTCTCCCCCTCGCCGGTTCCTAAAGTCTGCTTTACCAACGTCTCCCTCAGAAAGGACGTCGGTTTTGGAAGCCATTCACAAGCTGTATTCTCAGCAGGTGATAGTCAAGGTACCCCTCCTACAACAGGGAAAGGGGTATTATTCCACACTATTTGTGGTACCGAAGCCGGACGGTTCGGTAAGACCTATTGTAAACCTGAAATCCTTGAACCTGTACATACAGAAATTCAAGTTCAAGATGGAGTCACTCAGAGCAGTGATAGCGAATCTGGAAGAAGGGGACTTCATGGTGTCCCTGGACATAAAAGATGCTTATCTGCATGTCCCAATTTACCCCTCACACCAAGGGTATCTCAGGTTCGTGATACAAGACTGTCATTATCCGTTTCAAACGCTGCCGTTTGGTTTGTCCACGGCCCCTCGGGTCTTTACCAAGGTAATGACCGAAATGATGGTTCTTCTACGAAGAAAAGGCGTATTAATTATCCCTTACTTGGACGATCTCCTGATAAGGGCAAAGTCCAGAGAACAGCTGGAAGTCGGTGTAGCACTAACCCAGGTAGTGCTTCAGCAACACGGGTGGATTCTGAATCTTCCAAAATCTCAATTGACCCCGACAACTCGTCTGCTGTTCCTGGGAATGATTCTGGACACGGTTCAGAAAAAGGTGTTTCTCCCGGAGGAGAAAGCAAGGGAGTTATCCGAACTTGTCAGGAACCTCCTAAAACCAGGAACTGTGTCAGTACATCAATGCACAAGAGTCCTGGGAAAGATGGTGGCTTCTTACGAAGCGATTCCATTCGGCAGATTCCATGCACGGACATTTCAGTGGGATCTGCTGGACAAATGGTCCGGATCGCATCTGCACATGCATCAGCGGATAACACTGTCACCAAGAACAAGGTTGTCTCTCCTGTGGTGGTTGCAGAGTGCCCATCTGTTAGAGGGCCGCAGATTCGGCATACAGGACTGGGTCCTGGTGACTACGGATGCCAGCCTACGAGGCTGGGGAGCAGTCACACAGGGAAGAAACTTCCAGGGCGTGTGGTCAAACCTGGAGACGTCCCTTCACATAAATATACTGGAGCTAAGAGCGATCTTCAATGCTCTAAGCCTGGCAAAATCGCTGCTTCAGGGTCAGCCGGTGTTGATCCAGTCGGACAACATCACGGCAGTCGCCCACGTAAACCGACAAGGCGGCACGAGAAGCAGAAGAGCAATGACAGAAGCTGCAAGGATTCTGCGCTGGGCGGAGAATCATGTCATAGCACTGTCAGCAGTGTTCATCCCGGGAGTGGACAACTGGGAAGCAGACTTCCTCAGCAGACACGACCTTCACCCGGGAGAGTGGGGACTTCATCCAGAAGTCTTCCACATGATTGTGAACCGTTGGGAAAGACCAAAGGTGGACATGATGGCGTCTCGCCTCAACAAAAAATTGGACAGATATTGCGCCAGGTCAAGAGACCCTCAGGCAATAGCTGTGGACGCTCTGGTAACACCGTGGGTATACCAGTCAGTGTATGTGTTCCCTCCTCTGCCTCTCATACCAAAGGTACTGAGAATTATACGGAAAAGAGGAGTAAGAACAATACTGGTGGCTCCGGACTGGCCAAGAAGAACTTGGTATCCGGAACTTCAAGAGATGCTCACGGAGGATCCATGGCCTCTACCTCTAAGAAGGGATCTGCTTCAGCAGGGACCTTGTATGTTCCAAGACTTACCGCGTCTGCGTTTGACGGCATGGCGGTTGAACGCCGGATTCTAAAAGAAAAGGGCATTCCAGAGGAAGTAAGTCCTACCATGATTAAGGCTAGAAAGGAAGTGACTGTACAACATTATCACCGCATTTGGCGAAAATATGTTGCGTGGTGTGAGGCCAAGAAGGCTCCAACGGAAGAATTTCAATTGGGTCGATTCTTACATTTCCTGCAAGCAGGATTGTCTATGGGCCTAAAATTGGGGTCCATTAAAGTTCAAATTTCGGCCTTATCAATCTTCTTCCAGAAGGAATTGGCATCAGTGCCTGAAGTACAAACTTTTGTCAAAGGTGTACTACATATACAACCCCCAATAGTGCCTCCAGTGGCACCGTGGGATTTGAACGTAGTTTTGAATTTTCTCAAATCTCATTGGTTTGAGCCTCTAAAATCGGTAGATTTAAAATACCTTACATGGAAGGTAACCATGCTATTGGCCCTGGCTTCAGCCAGGAGAGTTTCAGAGTTGGCGGCTTTATCATACAAAAGCCCATATCTGATTTTCCATTCGGACAGGGCAGAACTGCGGACACGTCCTCATTTTCTCCCTAAGGTGGTTTCGGCTTTTCACTTGAACCAGCCTATTGTGGTGCCTGCGGCTACTAGCGACTTGGAGGACTCCAAGTTACTGGACGTTGTCAGAGCATTAAAAATATATATTTCAAGGACAGCTGGAGTCAGAAAATCTGACTCGTTGTTTATATTGTATGCACCCAACAAGATGGGTGCTCCTGCGTCTAAACAGACGATTGCACGTTGGATCTGTAGCACAATCCAACTTGCACATTCTGTGGCAGGACTGCCACAGCCTAAATCTGTAAAGGCCCACTCCACAAGGAAAGTGGGCTCATCTTGGGCGGCTGCCCGAGGGGTCTCGGCATTACAACTTTGCCGAGCAGCTACGTGGTCAGGGGAGAACACGTTTGTAAAATTTTACAAATTTGATACTCTGGCTAAGGAGGACCTGGAGTTCTCTCATTCGGTGCTGCAGAGTCATCCGCACTCTCCCGCCCGTTTGGGAGCTTTGGTATAATCCCCATGGTCCTGACGGAGTCCCAGCATCCACTAGGACGTTAGAGAAAATAAGAATTTACTTACCGATAATTCTATTTCTCATAGTCCGTAGTGGATGCTGGGCGCCCATCCCAAGTGCGGATTGTCTGCAATACTTGTACATAGTTATTGTTACAAAGATCGGGTTATTACTATTGTTGTGAGCCATCTTTTCAGAGGCTACTTCGTTTTTTGTTATCATACTGTTAACTGGGTTCAGATCACAAGTTGTACGGTGTGATTGGTGTGGCTGGTATGAGTCTTACCCGGGATTCAAGATCCTTCCTTATTGTGTACGCTCGTCCGGGCACAGTACCTAACTGAGGCTTGGAGGAGGGTCATAGGGGGAGGAGCCAGTACGCACCATGTGATCCTAAAAGCTTTATTTAGATGTGCCCTGTCTCCTGCGGAGCCCGCTATTCCCCATGGTCCTGACGGAGTCCCAGCATCCACTACGGACTATGAGAAATAGAATTATCGGTAAGTAAATTCTTATTATTGTTTCTCCAGTTTAGAAGTTTGACTTGCTGAAGCATTGATCAAACTTAGAAGGAAGTACAAGTTTTTTTCATAGACTTCTAGCAAGGATATATGGAGTCACTGTCAATATGTATTCCTCATTGTCAAAAACTAATACTATTCAGATGCAGATTTTTTTTAAAGATGGCACTTAAAAGATATTGTGTAGCCATATTAATGATGTTCAAGGCAGTACAAACATGGTCTGAACAGCTTTCTAAAGGCATGGAGTCTTAAAAACCAAGATATCAATTGTTTGCACCTGTCGATCACATCCAGGAGTCGTCGAAGTATGTGAGTAACTTTCCTGACACCTACAGCATCAAGCACAAAAAGTCAGAAGGATCCTGAAGCCCCACTTTCATACTCTGTATTTATACTAAAAATCACTGCCCACATTCTCGTGACAAGAGATTATTGGGACTAGTATGTCAGCCTCAGTGGTTGTGTCCTAGAGTGTGGAAAGTAGAAACTGGAAAATTAATCTTAAGGGGTGTATTCAATAACTGTCTGATACATTCCGACATGCATTTGTCGGAATGGATCCGACAAGGGCTATTCAATGGTCAGCCAAATCCAACTGTCAGATTTGGCCGTACCCGGGGTGCTGTTCTGTCGCTGCTGTCAGCAGCTCCTGGGTGCACTAACAGTGGGGGCGGAGGGGGAGGTGGCGGCGGGGGGATCTGCCAGCATCTGCGGGAGTGGATATTGATGATTGCGGCGGGTTGGGGAGGCGCTGCAGGGAGAGAGGTGCCTGGCCGTCCCCAGGCACCTCTGATCCCCGTAGCCCATCGCACCGCTCCCTGTTTCGTTACCTCAATCCGACTTGTTTTCAAGTCGGATTGAGTTTGTCGGAAAGGGGGCCAAAACCTGTCCGATTTGGCCCCATCTCTGACAGAAGCGCGTGGATTGGCAGTTATTCCGCCGATCCACGTGTTTTCCAACTAGTCTGGAATTCCCGACTTCTTGGGAAAATAATTAATTTTTTGATTAGGTCAGAACCCCTTCCAAACGAAATCTGTCGGAAGCTGCCGTCTTTCCGACAAAACGGCACCTTCCGACAGTTATTGAATACACCCCTAAGTCTCAACCTTATGCGGGTAATGTCTTTTTGTCTCTTATGTCCTAGAGGATGCTGGGGTCCACATTAGTACCATGGGGTATAGACTGGTCCACCAGGAGCCATTGGCACTTTTAAGAGTTTGAGAGTGTGGGCTGGCTTCTCCCTCTATGCCCCTCCTACCAGACTCAGTCTAGAAAATGTGCCCAGAGGAGCCGGTCACAGCTAGGGGAGCTCTACAGAGCTTCTTTAGTAAAGTTTTTATTTTAAGAGTTTATTATTTTACAGGGAGGCTGCTGGCAACAGCCTCCCGGCTTTGTGGGACTAAGGGGGGAGGGTAGTGACTCAGACCCTGCTGGGTCTGAGCCACTATCTCCACTGACAGGACACTGAGCTCCTGATAGGATAGATCGTTCCCCGCCACAGGGGATCGCTCACCCCAGCAGCATGCCGCTGCCGCTTACAGAACCAGAAGATCAGTGGCGAGTGAGTCACCGACCCCCCTAGCAAGCGGGGGGCCGGTGTGAAGATGGCGGCAACAGGGTGGGGACCGCAGTACTAATTGCACTCTGGGGGCTCAGCTGTACTTAGTGCGGCGCTGTGAGGGGCGCCCTGAGCCAGCGCCTATACCCTGCACTGGTCAGCAAGCCTGTCGGGGTCTGTGGATCTCAGCCAGCATTTTACCTCAGGCCAGTATCATCCTTGTGAAGAGCGGGAAGACAGTGCCATTTTGGGGGCGGAGCTTCTCCTCAGAGCGGACCCAGCAGCGTTCAGCGCCATTTTCCTGCCTGCACTGCGCTGTCCAGGAAGAGCAAGTCCCTCCACAGCAACTCCAGCTATCTCTCACTGTACCAGGGGGTTGTAGAATGGGGGGGGGGGGGGGGGGGAGACTGCATAAAGACTGTGTAACCTATTAAGGTGCACAGTCAGCGCTGGTAGGGGTCTCCCTTTGCATTAAAAGCAGTGTGTGGGTTGGCTGCAATCTGTGTCTCTCTTGCCATCCTTGGGGGTGAAACTCACTCTGTCATCCCGTGTGTGTGTGTGTGTGTGTGTGTGTGTGTGGTGTCTGTGGTCTCCATTAAGCTATGTCCAGAGGATATGTGCTCTCAGGATGATCCCATTCCATGTAATCAGGAATGCACTGGTTTAGCACAGATACCAGCAAGGGAGCCTGAGTGGTTGTCCTCTATCAAATCTATGATTTCTCAGATTTCAAATAGGGTTGCACAAAATGAAACTGAAAATCGGGCTTTACGGAACTCTATGGCAGTCTGGCCCAGTTCTGGTACCTCAGGGCTCCTCGCTGTATAATCACATAAATGTGCTCTTGCGCAGATCATGCAGGATGACACGGATACCGATTCTGACACTGCAGATGGTGATGGGGATGTGTTGTGGGGGGCAGCATCTCTTGCTAAAGGGGTGCAGTTGATGATGGAGGCTATTAGAGATGTGTTGAATATTGCTGATGCAACACCCGAGCAGGTTGAGTAGGCTTACTTCACTGAGAATAAGAAAGCCTCGCTATCCTTCCCTGCGTCAAAGGAATTAAAAGCTATTTTTGAAAAGGCTTGGGAAAACCCGGATAAAAAATTTCAGATACCTAAAAGGGTTCTGGTGGCATTTCCTTTCCCGGTAGAGGATAGAAAAAATGGGAAAACCCGCCTATTGTTGATGCGTCAGTATCCAGACTCTCAAACTGTGGTTTTACCTGTTCCAGGATCTACTGCCTTGAAAGAGCCAGCTGATCGTAAAATTGATAATATGCTCAAATCCATGTACATGGCTTCTGGGGCAATACTGCGTCCCGCTATTGCCAGTGCTTGGATTGCCAAAGCTATAGTAAAGTGGTCAGGCACGTTACTTGAAGATTTGGATACTATGGAGAAATGTGATGTTGAATTGTTTTTACATAACATTCAGGATTCGGCAGGCTTTCTGGTAGAATCCATGAAAGGGTTCCGTGTCTGGGTTCCATGGCTGCGGGAATTTCTTCCATGTCAGTATCCGCTGGTCGAGGACTGTGGTTGCGCCAGTGGTCTGCCGATGCGGAATCCAGGAGAAGTGTGTAGACCCTACCCTACACATGTCAGGCTCTCTTTGGGGAAGCTTTAGATACGTGGATCGCTACGGCGGGTATGTCAACTTTTCTTCCCTCAGCTACACCTGCTCCGAAGAAACCGTTTCTTAACTGCATCACAACCCTTTCGGCCTACCAAGCCCAGAAAGGCCAAGCCGTCCAACACCTTCTTTCGGGGAGGTCGGCCCAAGTCCAAGAAACCTGCTTCTGTAGGTTCCCAGGAACAGAAACCTGCTTCAGGTACACCAAAGTCCTCCACATGACGGTGGACTGCACGCCCCGGAGGTGGGGCCGGTGGGAGCATTCCATTCACGTCTGGGTGTCGTCCGGTCTGGACCCCTGGGTACAAGATATTGTGTCCCAGGGGTACAGGCTGGAATTTCAAGATCTCCTCCCTTCTCACCGATTTTTAAAATCAGGCTTGCCAGTTCTGCTGGCAGACAGGACTGTCCTGCAAGAGGCCGTCCAGAAGTTGGTGGAGGCACAGGTCATTGTGCCAGTACCACCTCATATGCAAAACAAAGGTTACTATTCAAACCTTTTCGTGGTGCCGAAACCGGATGGTTCGGTCAGAACCATTCTGAACCTAAAATCGCTAAACCCTTTTCTGAAGGAGTTCAAGTTCAAAATGGAGTCTCTAAGGGCGGTGATATCAGGTCTGGAAGAGGGGGAATTCCTGGTATCCCAGGATATCAAGGATGCGTACCTCCACATTCCGATTTGGCTGCCGCATCAGGCTTATCTTCGCTTCGCATTGTTGGACTGTCATTTCCAGTTCCAGGCCCTGCCATTTGGCCTCTCCACAGCGCCGAGGGTATTCACCAAAGTGATGGCGGAGATGATGGTTTTCCTCCGCATGCAGGGGTGAACATAATTCCATATCTGGACGATCTGCTGTTAAAAGCATTGTCCAAGGAGAAGCTGTTACGGACCATAGCTCTCACGACCCAGCTTCTCAGGGAACATGGTTGGATCCTGAATCTTCCAAAATCACATTTGGAACCAACCAGGCGGTTGTCCTTTCTGGAAATGATCCTCGACACAGAAGTGCAGAGGGTGTTTCTTACAGAGGAAAAAGCGTTGGTGATTCAAACGATGGTCCGGGATGTCCTGAAGTCAACCCGGGTGTCTGTTCATCAGTGTATTCACCTTCTGAGAAAGATGGTGGCCTCTTACGAGGCTCTGCAGTACGGGCGGTTTCACGCTCTGTCCTTCCAACTGGATCTCCTGGACAAGTGGTCGGGATCCCATCTACACATCCACCAGAGAATACGTCTGTCGTCAAAGGCCAGGATTTCACTCCTCTGGTGGCTGCAATTACCTCACCTTCTGGAGGGCCACAGGTTCGGGATTCAGGACTGGATCCTTCTAACCACGGATGCAAGTCTCCGGGGCTGGGGTGCAGTCGCTCAAGGGGAAACCTTCCAAGGAAGGTGGTTGAGTCTGGAAGCCGGCCTGCCGTTAAATTCTGGAACTAAGAGCCGTTTACAACGGTCTTCTCCAAGCGCCCCATCTTCTAAAAAATCGGGTCATTCGAGTGCAGTCGGACAATATGACAACAGTGGCTTACATAAACCGACAGGGCGGAACGAAGAGCAGAGCTGCAATGTCAGAGGTAACAAGAATCATCCTCTGGGCAGAAAAACACGCGTTGGCGCTGTCCGCAATCTTTATTCCGGGAGTAGACAACTGGGAAGCAGACTTCCTCAGACACGATCTCCATCCAGGGGAGTGGGGTCTCCATCCGGAGGTGTTCAATGAGGTAACAGATCTCTAAGGGCGTACCCCAAGTCGACATGATGGCCTCTCGTCTCAACAAGAAGCTTTGGCGGTATTGTTCAAGGTCGAGGGACCAGCAAGCAGTGGCGATGAACGCCCTAGTGACTCTGTGGGTGTTCCAGTCGGTGTACGTGTTTCCTCCACTTCCACTCTTTCCAAGAGTTCTCAAACTCATAAGGAGAACAAGAGTTCAGGCAATCCTCGTTGCTCCAGACTGGCCAAGAAGGGCTTGGTATGCAGATTTTCTGGATCTACTGCTAGAAGAGCCGAGGCCTCTTCCTCTGCGGGAAGACCTGCTGCAGCAGGGGCCGCTCGCCTATCAAGACTTACCACGGCTATGTTTGACGGCATGGAGGTTGAACGCCTGGTACTAGCTCGGAAGGGTATTCCGAACAAGGTTATTACTACCCTGATACAGGCTAGGAAAGGAGGAACGTCAAAGCATTACCATCATATTTGGGAAAAATATGTATCTTGGTGTGAGTCCAAGAAGTTTCCTGCGGTGGAGTTTCAACTGGGACGTTTTCTCCTCTTCTTGCAAACAGGTGTGGATATGGGCCTGAGGTTAGGATCCATAAACGTCCAAATTTCGGCTCTACATTTTCATCCAGAAACAGTTGGCTGCCCTCCCTGAGGTTCAGACTTTTTTGAAGGGAGTTCTGCACATCCGACCTCCCTTTGTACCGCTTACAGCACCATGGGATCTTAACGTGGTGTTGCAGTTTCTCCAGTCTGACTGGTTTGAGCCTCTACAGGAGGTTGATGTCAAATTTCACGTGGAAGGCTGTCACTTTGTTGGCTTTAGCTTCTGCTAGACGTGTGTCGGAGTTGGGGGGGCTTTGTCCTGTAAAAGCCCATACTTGATCTTCCATGAAGATAGAGCTGAGCTCCGGACACGTCAGCAGTTTCTTCCGAAGGTTGTGTCGGCATTTCATATCAACCAACCTATTGTGGTGCCAGTGGCTACTGAATCATCAATTTCTTCAAAGTCCTTGGATGTTGTAAGGGCTCTGAATCTATCTGAAGAGGACTGCCCGTCACAGAAAATCGGACTCCTTGTTTGTCTTATATGATCCCAAGAAAATTGGGTGTCCTGCTTCTAAGCAGACTATCTCTCGCTGGATCAGGTTCACTATCCAGCATGCATATTCTATGGCAAGATTCCCGTGTACTACGTCTGTTAAGGCCCACTCTACTCTTAAGGTGGAGTCTTCCTGGGCGGCTACCCGGGGTGGCTCGGCGTTACAACTTTGCCGAGCAGCGACTTGGTCTGGGTCGAACACGTTTGCAAAGTTCTACAAGTTCGATACTTTGGCCTCTGAGGACCTGATGTTTGGTCTATCAGTTCTGCAGGAGCCTCCGCGCTCTCCCTCCCGTTCTGGGAGCTTTGGTACATCCCCATGGTACTAATGTGGACCCCAGCATCCTCTAGGACGTAAGAGAAAAGAGGATTTTGGTTATCTACTGGTAAATCCTTTTCTCTGACGTCCTAGTGGATGCTGGGAACTCCGAAAGGACCATGGGGAATAGCGGCTCCGCAGGAGACTGGGCACAACTAAAGAAAGCTTTTAGGTCACCTGGTGTGCACTGGCTCCTCCCACTATGACCCTCCTCCAAGCCACAGTTAGATTTTGTGCCCGGCCGAGGTTGGATGCACACTAGGGGCTCTCCTGAGTTTCTAGAAAGAAAGTATATAATTAGGTTTTTTATTTTACAGTGAGACCTGCTGGCAACAGGCTCACTGCAGCGAGGGACTAAGGGGAGAAGAAGCGAACCTACCTGCTTGCAGCTAGTTTGGGCTTCTTAGGCTACTGGACACCATTAGCTCCAGAGGGATCGACCGCATGGAACTGGCCTTGGTGTTCGGTCCCGGAGCCGCGCCGCCGTCCCCCTTACAGAGCCAGAAGCAAGAAGAGGTCCGGAAAATCGGCGGCAGAAGACAACAGTCTTCACCAAGGTAGCGCACAGCACTGCAGCTGTGCGCCATTGCTCCTCATGCACACTTCACACTCCGGTCACTGAGGGTGCTGGGGGGGGGGGGGGGGCGCGCCCTGAGCAGCAATAAAAACACCTTGGCTGGCATATATATCACAATATATGGCCCCAGAGGCTATATATGTGATAAATACCCCTGCCAGAATCCATAAAAAAGCGGGAGAGAAGTCCGCGAAAAAGGGGCGGAGCTATCTCTCGCAGCACACTGGCGCCATTTTCTCTTCACAGTGCAACTGGAAGACAGCTCCCTGGCTCTCCCCTGTAGTTTTCAGGCTCAAAGGGTTAAAAAGAGAGGGGGGGCACTAAATTTAGGCGCAATATTGTATATACAAGCAGCTATTGGGAAAAATTCACTCAATATAGTGTTAATCCCTAAATTATATAGCGCTCTGGTGTGTGCTGGCATACTCTCTCTCTGTCTCCCCAAAGAGCTGTGTGGGGTCCTGTCCTCAGTCAGAGCATTCCCTGTGTGTGTGCGGTGTGTCGGTACGGCTGTGTCGACACGTTTGATGAGGAGGCTTATGTGATGGCAGAGCAGATGCCGATAAATGTGATGTCGCCCCCTGTGGGGCCGACACCAGAGTGGATGGATAGGTGGAAGGTATAAACCGACAGTGTCAACTCCTTGCATAAAAGGCTGGATGACGTAACAGCTATGGGACAGCCGGCTTCCCAGCCCGCGCCTGCCCAGGCGTCTCAAAGGCCATCAGGGGCTCAAAAACGCCCGCACCCTCAGATGGCAGATACAGATGTCGACACGGAGTCTGACTCCAGTGTCGACGAGGTTGAGACATATACACAATCCACTAGGAACATCTGTTACATGATCCCGGCAATAAAAAATGTGTTACACATTTCTGACATTAACCCAAGTACCACTAAAAAAGGGTTTTATGTTTGGGGAGAAAAAGCAGGCAGTGTTTTGTTCCCCCATCAAATGAGTGAATGAAGTGTGAAAAAGCGTGGGTTCCCCCGATAAGAAACTGGTAATTTCTAAAAAGTTACTGATGGCGTACCCTTTCCCGCCAGAGGATAAGTTACGCTGGGAGATATCCCCTAGGGTGGATAAGGCGCTCACACGTTTGTCAAAAAAGGTGGCACTGCCGTCTTAGGATACGGCCACTTTGAAGGTACCTGCTGATAAAAAGCAGGAGGCTATCCTGAAGTCTGTATTTACACACTCAGGTACTAGACTGAGACCTGCAGATAGTGCTGCTGCAGCGTGGTCTGTAACCCTGTCAAACAGGGATACTATTTTGCGAACATAAGACGTAGTCTTATATATGAGGGATGCACAGAGGGATATTTTGCCGGCTGGCATCCAAAATTAATGCAATGTCCATTCGGTCAGGAGGTTATTAGAGGCCCGACACTGGACAGGTGATGCTGACTTTAAAAGGCACATAGAGCCTTATAAGGGTGAGGAATTGTTTGGGGATGGTCTCTGGGACCTCGTATCCACAGCAACAGCTGGGAAGAAATTTTTTTTACCTCAGGTTTCCTCACAGCCTCAGAAAGCACTGTATTATCAGGTACAGTCCTTTCGGCTTCAGAAATGCAAGCGTGTAAAACGAGGGAAGAGGGGAAAAGCTGCACCAGTCAGCCAGTTCCCAGAATCAAAATTCTTCCCCCGCTTCCTCTGAGTCCACCGCATGACGGGGGGGCTCCACAGGCGTAGCCAGGTACGGTGGGGGGGCCGCCTCAAAAATTTCAGCGATCAGTGGGCTCGCTCACAGGTGGATCCCTAGATCCTTCAAGTAGTATTTCAGGGGTACAAGCTGGAATTCGAGGCGTCTCCCCCCCGCCGTTTCCTCAAATCTGCCTTGCCGACAACTCCCTCAGGCAGGGAGACTGTGCTAGAGGCAATTCACAAGCTGTATTCCCAGCAGGTGATAGTCAAGGTGCCCCTACTTCAACAAGGACGGGGTTACTATTCAACACTGTTTGTGATACCGAAACCGGACGGTTCGGTGAGACCCATTTTATATTTGAAATCCTTGAACACATACATAAAAAAATTCAAGTTCAAGATGGAATCGCTCAGGGCGATTATTGCAAGCCTGGAGGAGGGGGATTACATGGTATCCCTGGACATCAAGGAGGCTTACCCTACATGTCCCCATTTACCATCCTCACCAGGAGTACCTCAGATTTGTGGTACAGGATTGCCATTACCAATTCCAAACACTGCCGTTTGGACTGTCCACGGCACCGAGGGTCTTTACCAAGGTAATGGCAGAAATGATTATACTCCTTCGAGAAAGGAAGTTTTAATTATCCCGTACTTGGACGATCTCCTTATAAAGGCGAGGTCCAAGGAGCAGTTGTTGGTCGGAGTAGCACTATCTCGGGAAGTGCTACAACAGCACGGATGGATTCTATACATTCCAAAGTCACAGCTGGTTCCTACCACACGCCTACTGTTCCTGGGGATGGTTCTGGACACAGAACAGAAAAAAGTGTTTCTCCCGCAGGAGAAAGCCAAGGAGCTGTCATCTCTAGTCAGAGACCTCCTGAAACCAAAACAGGTATCGGTGCATCACTGCACACGAGTCCTGGGAAAAATGGTAGCTTCTTACGAAGCAAAATTCCATTCGGCAGGTTCCATGCAAGAACCTTTTCAGTGGGACCTCTTGGACAAGTGGTCGGGATCGCATCTTCAGATGCATCGGCTGATAATCCTGTCTCCAAGGACCAGGGTATCTCTACTGTGGTGGCTGCAGAGTGCTCATCTTCAAGAGGGCCGCAGATTCGGCATACAGGACTGGGTCCTGGTAACCACGGATGCCAGCCTTCGAGGCTGGGGGGCAGTCACACAGGGAAGAAATTTCCAAGGACTTTGGTCAAGTCAGGAGTCGTCCCTACACATAAATATTCTGGAACTGAGGGCCATTTACAATGCCCTAAGTCTGGCAAGGCCTCTGCTTCAAAACCAGCCGGTACTGATCCAATCAGACAACATCACAGCAGTCGCCCATGTAAACCGACAGGGCGGCACAAGAAGCAGGATGGCGATGGCAGAAGCCACAAGGATTCTCCGATGGGCGGAAAATCACGTCTTAGCACTGTCAGCAGTGTTCATTCCGGGAGTGGACAACTGGGAAGCAGACTTCCTCAGCGGACACGACCTACACCCGGGAGAGTGGGGACTTCATCCAGAAGTCTTCCAACTGTTGGTAAACCGTTGGGAAAGGCCACAGGTGGACATGATGGCGTCCCGCCTAAAATAAAAAAAACTAGAGAGATATTGCGCCAGGTCAGGCGATAGCTGTGGACGCTCTAGTGACACCGTGGGTGTACCAGTCAGTTTATGTGTTCCCTCCTCTGCCTCTCATCCCAAGGGTACTGAGAATAATAAGAAAACGAGGAGTAAGCACAATACTCGTGGTTCCGGATTGGCCAAGACGAGCGTGGTACCCGGAACTTCAAGAGATGATCTCAGAGGACCCATGGCCTCTGCCGCTCAGACAGGACCTGCTGCAGCAGGGGCCCTGTCTGTTCCAAGACTTACCGCGGCTGCGTTTGACGGCATGGCGGTTGATCGCCGGATCCTGAAGGAAAAGGGCATTCCGGAGGAAGTCATTCCTACGCTGATTAAAGCCAGGAAAGATGTAACTGCAAAGCATTATCACCGCATATGGCGGATGTATGTTGCTTGGTGTGAGGCCAAAAAGGCCCCAACAGAGGAATTTCAACTGGGTCGATTTCTGCATTTCCTACAAGCAGGAGTGACTATGGGCCTGAAATTAGGCTCCATTAAGGTACAGATCTCGGCTCTGTCGATTTTCTTCCAGAAAGAACTAGCTTCACTACCTGAAGTTCAGACGTTTGTTAAGGGAGTGCTGCATATTCAGCCCCCTTTTGTGCCTCCAGTGGCACCTTGGGATCTCAACGTGGTGTTGAGTTTTCTTAAATTCACATTGGTTTGAGCCACTTAAAACCGTGGATCTAAAATATCTCACGTGGAAAGTGGTCATGTTATTGGCCTTGGCTTCAGCCAGGCGTGTGTCAGAATTGGCGGCTTTGTCATGTAAAAGCCCTTATCTGATTTTCCATATGGATAGGGCAGAATTGAGGACTCGTCCCCAGTTTCTCCCTAAGGTGGTATCAGCTTTTCACTTGAACCAACCTATTGTGGTGCCTGCGGCTACTAGGGACTTGGAGGATTCCACGTTGCTGGACGTAGTCAGGGCCTTGAAAATTTATGTTTCCAGGACGGCTAGAGTCAGGAAAACTGACTCGCTATTTATCCTGTATGCACCCAACAAGCTGGGTGCTCCTGCTTCTAAGCAGACTATTGCTCGCTGGATTTGTAGCACAATTCAGCTGGCGCATTCTGCGGCTGGACTGCCGCATCCTAAATCAGTAAAAGCCCATTCCACAAGAAAGGTGGGCTCATCTTGGGCGGCTGCCCGAGGGGTCTCGGCTTTACAACTTTGCCGAGCTGCTACTTGGTCAGGGGCAAACACGTTTGCAAAATTCTACAAATTTGATACCCGGGCTGAGGAGGACCTTGAGTTCTTTCATTCGGTGCTGCAGAGTCATCCGCACTCTCCCGCCCGTTTGGGAGCTTTGGTATAATCCCCATGGTCCTTTCGGAGTTCCCAGCATCCACTAGGACGTCAGAGAAAATAAGATTTTACTCACCGGTAAATCTATTTCTCGTAGTCCGTAGTGGATGCTGGGCGCCCGTCCCAAGTGCGGATTGTCTGCAATGCTTGTACATAGTTATTGTTAACTAAAGGGTTATTGTTGAGCCATCTGTTGAGAGGCTCAGTTGTTTTCATACTGTTAAACTGGGTATGGTATCACGAGTTATACGGTGTGATTGGTGTGGCTGGTAAGAGTCTTACCCGGGATTCAAAATCCTTCCTTATTATGTCAGCTCGTCCGGGCACAGTGTCCTAACTGAGGCTTGGAGGAGGGTCATAGAGGGAGGAGCCAGTGCACACCAGGTGACCTAAAAGCTTTCTTTAGTTGTGCCCAGTCTCCTGCGGAGCCGCTATTCCCCATGGTCCTTTCGGCATCCACTACGGACTACGAGAAATAGATTTACCGGTGATTAAAATCTTATTTTCTCGTAGTCCGTAGAGGATGCTGAGTGCCCGCCCAGGGCTTCGTTTTCCTGCAGTTGTTATCTAGATCAGTACAACTTTGGTTACGTACTGCATTATTACTTGGTAAGTAATGTCTCAGCAGTTGCTGAGTTTTCAAGCAAGTTAGCTGGATGTGTCTTGTATGTGTGAGCTGGTGTGAATCTCGCCACTATCTGTGTATAATCCTTCTCTCAAAGATGTCAGTCTCCTCGGGCACAGTTTCTAGACCGAGTCTGGTAGGAGGGGCATAGAGGGAGGAGCCAGCCCACTCTCTAACTATTAAAGTGCCAATAGCTCCTGGTGGACCCGTCCATACCCCATGGTACTAATGTGGACCCCAGCATCCTCTACGGACTACGAGAAAAGGATTTACCGGTAGGTAACCAAAATCCTATTTTCAGTCCTCACCTGGGTACATTTATTATCTAGAGCAAAGCAAAATTCTCTGACCACTAGTGTCCCTAAGTCCAAAGAGCCTACGTTTCAGTTCTTCCTTTTCCAAGGTAATACTAGCGATACTACTTCCAGAGGGCAATCCTTACCTCCATATGGAAGAAAACCGACAAACAGGCTTGGTCAGCTATGAGATCACTTTCCAAACCATCAGGAAAAGGATGAGCAAAACGGGCAATCTGCCCATCTGGGAGGACTTGTGAATGGAGCCCATCTACTTCTCTTCCAGTATCAATGGGTCATTTCCAATTCAGGTGCATGAATCAAGAGACACTTAGTTCAGGATCACATCATTGATCTTCTGAAATCCTAACCCAGATGGATTACCATTACTAGTTCTCTTGGAACTTGCACATGCTCTGAGGGAGGCCAATTGGGGATGTCACTAGCATTCAACAGGATCTAGTGGGTACACACTGGGCGATAGAACAAATTTGTCGTAATTGGGTGGTGGTTATCTGACAATTTGTTTCAAATGTCACCTAGTGTGTACCCAGATTTAGATTTACAGTGTGGTATCATCATTATCTGTTTCTGGCTCTACCTATAGCAGTTATGTCCACTCTCTTCTGAGATACAGAGTGTGATTTTATTACTTAACCTGGATGATGTGCTAATGTAGGTGGGATCCTTTATTTTACTCTAGGGTTCCATGTCTGAGAGAGAGCCCAAAACTTGGATTCCTTTGGAGGACTGTCAATTGCGTTGTATAAAACCTACATCATGCCCAGCAAATATTTTTTTCCAGTGCTGCTTTTCGACCTCAGACAGCAGAGGTTATTCTTGCCAGCAGACAATATCCTCTAATTACTATAATATAGGCCCAGATATATTTAGCCTTAAAAAGTGATAAAGTGGAGACTGCTAAAGTACCAGCCAATCCGCTTCCTAACTGTCATGTTACAGTATGTGTTTGAAAAATGAGTTAGGAGCTGGTTGGTGCTTTATCACTCTATGGGTGATATTCAATTGTCACTTTAGACTGAAGATAGCGGGTTGCAATTCAATTTGTTAGGTTTTTTTCCGCGCTAATCATGCCCATAAAAGTGCTGGGTGCAATCACGGAAAAAGTGCCAGTGCCTTCAATACAGTATCAGTTCTCCTAGGTACACTTGCACACAGTTTTTGAAGGAACTCTGCAGGGAGGTTGTTCCAGACATCTTGGAGAACTAACCACAGATATTCTGTGGATATAGGCCCTCATTCCGAGTTGATTACACAAAGCTACTTTTTGCAGCCCGTGCGACCGACTAGTCGCCGCCTATGGGGGAGGGATTTTTTGCATAGCAAGGCTGTGAACGCTTCTGCAGTCCTGCTATGCAAAAAGAGTTTGTGCAGTTTCTAAGTAGGTCCTGACATACCGGTTGCGATGTCTTCAGTGTGACTGGTGCCGGAGTTGGCGTCAGACACCCGCCCTGCAAACGCCTGGACATGCCTGCGTTGGACTCGCCACTCCTAGAAAACGGTGAGTATCCGCCCCGAAACACTTTCCGCCTGTCACTCTTCTTGCGATCGCTTTCGTTGCTGTCCCCGCCGTTGCCCAGCGACTGCGCAATGCGGCCGCCGTGCATTCGCAGTTCTGACCCGATCGCACGGCTGCAAAGAAGTGCAGCGTGCGATCGGGTCGGAATGATCCCCATAGGCTTGCTCAAATCCTTATCTCTACATTTAATCCCAGACAGATTTGATGTTGAGATCAGGGCTCTGTGGGGGGCATATCATCACTTCCAGGACTGCTTGTTCTTTTTTACGCTGAAGATAGTTCTTAATGACATTGGCTTTATGTTTGGGGTCTTTGTCCTGCTGCAGAATAAGTTTGTAGCAAATCAGACGCCTCCCTGATAGTCAATTTGATAGCCAAGGGTTAGTGTTGTTGGCTATAATGTTGAGGCCTTAATGCTCAATGCTTTTTTTACAGCATGGTTGGGGACTATGTTCAAGGCTCGAAAACCTGTTTTGGCCAAAAATTACAATAGGTTATGGAAAAGGTATTCTAAATATTTGACTCTTTTCAGTTACGGTAGTTCACTCCCCAAATCCTTGTGCAATTGTTGAAGTAATCAGGCTAAGATTTAATTATTAAAAATTTTGGTCACTGCTCTTTTACCTGAAGTGTAGCGGGTTTGCAGAGTGATACATGTGTAGCCTATATACAGTTGTCCAGTGGCACTATGGGTTTTGAAAATAATTCAGACAGCACTACAGCATGTTCCCTGTAAAGCCTTTGAGTCAGCGGAGTTAAAGTTTGTAATGTAGCAATTTATTTCTTCTGGTTATAGTCCTCTGTTCTGTCCTAAGGCTAGTAAATAAATGTAGTTCTTTTTTAACGTAAAGAGATGTAGAAAACAAGTTTACTTTTTGCAGATTTAAAAAAATACCAAATCTATCTACCTATGTACTTCTCTTATAAAATGTTTTTCTTTTTAGGAACCGGCTAGACCAATCCACCCAGCACCTCTTCCTGAAGCTCCTCAACCTCAGCGCCTTCCTCCTGAAGCTTCTTCGACTTCTGCTCCTCAGAAACCTCATTTAAAACTGGCCAGAGTACAAAGCCAAAATGGAATTGTTCTCTCTTGGAGTGTATTAGAAGTAGATCGCAGCTGTGCCGTTGTAGACAGCTATCACCTATATGCTTATCACGAAGATCCAACTGCAACATCTCCGTCACAGTGGAAAAAGATTGGGGAAGTGAAAGCACTACCTCTTCCCATGGCATGTACTCTAACACAATTTGTTTCTGGCAGTAAATACTATTTTGCTGTTCGGGCGAAAGACATTTATGGACGCTTTGGACCATTCTGTGATCCGCAATCAACAGATGTTATTTCTACTCAGAGCAGTTAGAAAAGTTGAGTAGAAGCTTTATAGTACTTCCTGTTATGGTTCTGTAGCCAGGACCTCATGCATGAAATCTAATTTAGAGGAACTACTGGGTTCTCTTAATGGGGACCATGTACAGCACTTGCCAGGTGTCACAAAATGGGCTACATTTCTGCCAAGTTTATTTTTTTTTCTTTCTGTTGTAAATCACCGCAGAATGTGAATGAAGCTGGTTTTCCCCTTTTTACACTAATTTTGAAAGTTCACAAATCAGTAGACAAAAATACATTTCCCTGAAATGCGGATAATTGTATAGGTGATGTAAATATTATGTAAAATGACCTACTGAAAGAGGATGGTTGGGTAAACTCATTTGAAACAGAGGGAACCACTTGCCGTGATTTTTGGTTATTGTAGCTTTTAGAAAGGACAAGTATTACAGAGGAATCCAGTGTTTCATGGTTTGTTCATTCATGAAGACAAAACCTGTATTTGATCTCCACTGGCTGGGGGCATTGACATCTAACAGTTATTTGTGCTGTTTAGTAATAATTATCAACCTGTTTTCTTGTGGTTTATTCTGCTCCCTGCCGCAACCTTTTATACTTTTCTGTGACTTATCTTCTGTCTATCTTTGGTGCCTTAACTTGAATAGGAATGATTTTCAGTATTTGATCTGCAGGTTCCCCTTTTTTGATTTAGTAAATCTGCCCATACCCAGGCGCCAAAGAGCAATTTTTAACTTCAGTGTTTTTAAGTTTCTATTCCTGCTGCTTTGTTGTTTTTTCTCCTTCACACTATTAATCTTTTTTTACCTACAAATTACATGCTTGAATAAAATTTTAGTTCAGGAGTTGTGCAGCCTTTTCTGTGCAGCACACTAGTCATCTACTACAGTTTACAGTTTACATTGTTATGGTGTTCGAACATATGTTTTTAAATATTTAGTTGGATTGGTTGCATATCTATCAACTTTTAAAACTTGACTGTGCCTCCATAAAAGGAATTTTTATTATATTTGGATATAAATGCATGAACTTCATAAGTACAATATTTCCTCACTAATGTGGTGTTTTGGGTTTTGTTTTTGTTTTTTTGTTTTTGAGGATAAGTATTTTTGTATTATAGATTTCCTCCTAATACAAACTTTCAATATAGGAAGAATATTTTTTTTTTTAGTTACAATAACTCAAATTATATGTCTGTTTTTGTGTAATGCAAACCCCATTGTGTATATTGGAATTGTGCGGATGTAATTTTTTTTATTATTATTTTTATAAGTACATTTGTTATTGCAACTGCAGTACATGGTCAGTTAGGATTGTGCTTGGTAACAGCTATCCAGAAACTTGACATTAAGATTTCAGCAGCTGGAAATTTTTCCATGATTTTTAAACTCACTCCACCTCCTGATATACTGATCCTCAATTCTGAGCAGGTAAGCGCTGAACATTGAGTTGTAACACTCTGATTGCGAGAAATATTGTTACATTGTAAATAAATATTTTTTAAAAACTTGCTTTAGTGGGTTTTTTTTTTTAAATAATATCTAGACATCTAACTAGACATTTCAAATTGAATGTATTTTACAAATCCTATTTCTCTAACGTCCTAGTGGATGCTGGGAACTCCGTAAGGACCATGGGGAATAGCGGGCTCCGAAGGAGGCTGGGCACTCTAGAAAGATCTTAGACTACCTGGTGTGCACTGGCTCCTCCCACTATGACCCTCCTCCAAGCCCCAGTTAGATTTCGTGCCCGGCCGAGGTTGGATGCACACTAGGGGCTCTCCTGAGCTCTTAGAAAGTTATAGTCTTAGAATTTGTTATTTTCAGTGAGACCTGCTGGCAACAGGCTCACTGCAGCGAGGGACTAAGGGGAGAAGAAGCGAACTCGCCTGCTTGCAGCCGGATTGGGCTTCTTAGGCTACTGGACACCATTAGCTCCAGAGGGATCGACCGCAGGCCCAGCCTTGATGTTCGGTCCCGGAGCCGCGCCGCCGTCCCCCTTACAGAGCCAGAAGCAAGAAGATGGTCCGGAAAATCGGCGGCATGAAGACTCTGTCTTCACCAAGGTAGCGCACAGCACTGCAGCTGTGCGCCATTGCTCCTCTCACACACTTCACACTCCGGTCACTGAGGGTGCAGGGCGCTGGGGGGGGCGCCCTGAGGCAGCAATAAAAACACCTTGGCTGGCTAAAATACCTCAATATATGGCCCCAGGGGCTATATATGAGGTAAATACCCCTGCCAGAATTCCATAAAAAACGGGAGAATAGGCCGCGAAAAAGGGGCGGAGCCTATCTCCTCAGCACACTGGCGCCATTTTTCCCTCACAGCTCGGCTGGAAGGAAGCTCCCTGGCTCTTCCCTGCAATTCTACAGTACAGTAAGAGGGAAAAGAGAGGGGGGGCATTAAAATTGGCACTGTATACAGTATATTATATAAAAAGCAGCTATTAGGGACATAACTCAGTTAGTCCCTGTATATATATAGCGCTCTGGTGTGTGCTGGCATACTCTTACTCTGTCCCCCCAAAGGGCTTTTGTGGGTCCTGTCCTCGTTTAGAGCATTCCCTGTGTGTCTGCGGTGTGTCGGTACGGCTGTGTCGACATGTTGAATGAGGAGGCTTATATGGTGACAGAACAGAGGCCGATATATGTGATGTCGCCCCCTGTGGGGCCGACACCAGAGTGGATGGATAGGTGAAAGGTATTAACCGACAGTGTCAACTCCTTACATAAAAGGGTGGATGACGTAACAGCTGTGGGACAGCCGGCTTCGCAGCCCGCGCCTGCCCAGGCGTCTCAAAGGCCATCAGGGGCTCAAAAACGCCCGCTCTCTCAGATGGCAGACACAGATGTCGACACGGAGTCTGACTCCAGTGTCGACAAGGTGGAGACATATACACAATCCACTAGGAACATCCGTGACGTGATCCCGGCAATAAAAAATGTGTTATACATTTCTGACTTTAACCCAAGCACCTCTAAAAATGGGTTTTAGGTTTGGGGAGAAAAAACAGGCAGTGTTTTGTTCCCCCATCAGATGAATAAATGAAGTGTGTGAAAGCGTGGGTTCCCCCGTTAAGAAACTGGTAATTTATAAAAAGTTACTGATGGCGTACCCTTTCCCGCCAGGTGGATAAGTTACGCTGGGAGATATCCCCTAGGGTGGATAAGGCGCTCACACGTTTGTCAAAAAAGGTGGCACTGCCGTCTTAGGATACGGCCACTTTAATAGGTACCTGTTGATAAAAAACAGGAGGCTATCCTGAAGTCTGTATTTACACACTCAGGTACTAGACTGAGACCTGCAGATAGTGCTGCTGCAGCGTGGTCGGTGACCCTGTCAAACAGGGATACTAGTTGGCAAACATAAAAACATATTAAAGACGTCGTCTTATATATGGGGGATGCACAGAGGGATATTTTGCTGGCTGGCATCCAAAATAAATGTAATGTCCATTCTGTCAGGAGGGTATTAGAGACCTGTCACTGGACAGGTGATGCTGACTTAAAAAGCGCATAGAGAGCCTTATAAGGGTGAGGAATTATTTGGGGATGGTCTCTGGGACCTCGTATCCACAGCAACTGCTGGGAAGAAATAATTTTACCTCAGGTTTCCTCACAGACAAAGGTACAGTCCTTTCGGCTTCAGAAAAGCAAGCGGGTCAAATGGCGCTTCCTTTCTGTACAGAGACAAGGGTAGAGGGAAAAAAGCTGCACCAGTCAGCCTGTTCCCAGAATCAAGATTCTTCCCCCGCCTCCTGTGAGGCCACACCATGACGCGGGTGCTCCACAGGTGTAGCCAGGTACGGTGGGGGGGCCGTCTCAAAAATTTCAGCAATTAGTGGGCTCGCTCACAGGTGGATCCCTGTTTCTTTCAAGTAGTATTTCAGGGGTACAAGCTGGAATTCGAGATGTCTCCCCCCAGCCGTTTCCTAAAATATGCCTTGCTGACAACTCCCTCAGGCAGGGAGGCTGTGCTAGAGGCAATTAATAAGCGGTATTCCCAGCAGGTAATACTCAAGGTGCCCCTACTTCAACAAGGACGGGGTTACTATTCCACACGGGTTGGGGTACCGAAACCGCATGGTTCGGTGTGACCCATTTTATATTTAATATCCTTGAACACAAAAATTCAAGTTCAAGATGGAATCGCTCAGGGCGGTTATTCCAAGCCTGGACGAGGGGGATTACATGGTATCCTGGGACATCAAGGATGCTTACCTGCATGTCCCCATTTACCATCCTCGCCAGGAGTACCTCAGATTTGTGGTACAGGATTACCATTACCAAGTCCAGACACTGCCGTTTGGACTGTACATGGCACCGAGGGTGTTTTATCAAGGTAATGGCCGAAATGTTGATACTCCTTCAAAAAAAGGGAGTTGTAATTATCCCGTACTTGGACAATCTCGTTATAAGGGCGAGGTCCAAGGAGCAGTTGGTAGTCGGGGTAGCACTATTTTGGAAAGTGCTACAACAGCATGGTTGGATTCTAAACAGTCCAAAGTCACAGCTGGTTCCTATGACACGTCTACTGTTCCTGGGGATGGTTCTGGACATAAACCAGAAATAGTGTTTCTCCCGGAGGAGAAAGCCAAGGAGTTGTCATCTCTAGTCAGAGACCTCCTGAAGCCAAAATAGGTAGCGGTGCATCATTGCACGCGAGTCCTGGGAAAAATGGTAGCTTCCTACGAAGCAATCCCATTAGGCAGGTTCCATACAAGAACTTTTCAGAGGGACCTGTTGGACAAGTGGTCCGGATCGCATCTTCCGATGCATAGGCTGATAACCCTGTCTCCAAGGACCAGGGTATCTCTACTGTGGTGGCTGCAGAGTGCCCATCTTCAAGAGGGCCGCAGGTTCGGCATACAGGACTAGGTCCTAGTGACCATGGATTCCAGCCTTTGAGGCTGGGAGGCAGTCACACAGGGAAGAAATTTCCAGGGACTTTGGTCAAGTTAGGTTATTTCCCTACACATAAATATTCTGGACCTGAGGGCCATTTACAATGCCCTGAGGCCGGCAAGGCCTCTGCTTCAAAACCAGCCGGTACTGATCCAATCAGACAACATCACGGCAGTCGCCCATGTAAACCAACAGGGCGGCACAAGAAGCAGGATGGCGATGGCAGAAGCCACAAGGATTCTCCGATAGGCGGAAAATCATGTGTTAGCACTGTCAGCAGTGTTCATTCCGGGAGTGGAAAACTGGGAAGCAGATCTTCTCAACAGACACGACCTCCACCCGGGAGAATGGGGACTTCCTCCAGAAGTCTTCCAATAGGATTGTACACCATTGGGAAAGGCCACAGGTGGACATGATGGCGTCCCGCCTCAACAAAAAGCTATAAAAGATATTGCACCGGGTCAAGGGACCCTCAGGCGATAGCTATGGACGCTCTGGTAACACCGTGGGTGTACCAGTCGGTTTATGTGTTCTCCCCTCTGCCTCTCATACCAAAGGTACTGAGAATAATAAGAAGGCGAGGAGTAAGAACGATACTCGTGGATGGCCAAGAAGAGCTTGGTACCCGCAACTTCAAGAATTTATATCAGAGGACCCATGGCCTCTGCCACTCAGTCAGGACCTGCGGCAGCAGGGGCCCTGTCTGTTCCAAGACTTACCGCGGCTACGTTTGTCGGCATGGCGGTTGAACGCCGGATCCTGAAGGAAAAGGGCATTCCGGAGGAAGTCATTCCTACGCTTACTAAAGCCAGGAAAGAGGTTACAGCAACTCATTATCACCGCATATGGTGAAAATATGTTGCATGGTGTGAGGCCGAAAGGGCCCCAACAGAGGAATTTCAACTAGGTCGATTTCTGCATTTCCTGCAAGCAGGAGTGACTATGGGCCTTAAATTGGGTTCCATTAAGGTACAGATCTCGGCTCTGTCGATTTTCTTTCAAAAAGAACTAGCTTCAGTACCTGAAGTTCAGACATTTATAAAAGGAGTGCTGCAGAGTCAGCCCCCGTTTGTGCCTCCTGTGGCACCTTGGGATCTCAACGTGGTGTTGAGTTTCTTAAAATCACATTGGTTTGAACCACTAAAAACCGTGGATCTGAAATATCTCACGTGGAAGGTGGTTATGTTATTGGCCTTGGCTTCTGCCAGGCGAGTATCAAAGTTGGCGGCTTTGTCTTGTAAAAGCCCTTATTTGATTTTCCATATGGATAGGGCAGAATTGAGGACTCGTCCCCAGTTTCTCCCAAAGGTGGTGTCAGCGTTTCACCTGAACCAGCCTATTGTGGTGCCTAGGCTACTAGGGACTTGGAGGACTCCAAGTTGCTAGACGTTGTCAGGGCACTGAAAATATATGTTTCCAGAACGGCTAGAGTCAGAAAATCTGACTCGCTGTTTATCCTATATGCACCTAACAAGCTGGGTGCTCCTGCTTCTAAGCAGACTATTGCTCGTTGGATTTGTAGTACAATTCAGCTTGCACATACTGTGGCAGGCCTGCCACAGCCAAAATCTGTCAATGCCCATTCCACAAGGAAGGTGGGCTCATCTTGGGCGGCTGCCCGAGGGGTCTCGGCTTTACAACTTTACCGAGCAGCTACTTGGTCAGGGGCAAACACGTTTGCAAAATTCTACAAATTTGATACCCTGGCTGAGGAGGACCTGGAGTTCTCTCATTCAGTGCTGAAGAGTCATCCGCACTCTCCCGCCCGTTTGGGAGCTTTGGTATAATCCCCATGGTCCTTACGGAGTTCCCAGCATCCACTAGGACGTTAGAGAAAATAAGAATTTACTCACCGGTAATTCTATTTCTCGTAGTCCGTAGTGGATGCTGGGCGCCCATCCCAAGTGCGGTTTATCTGCAATACTTGTACATAGTTATTGTTAACTAAATCGGGTTATTGTTGAGCCATCTGTTGAGAGGCTCTATTGTTTCATACTGTTAACTGTGTTTCATATCACGAGTTGTACGGTGTGATTGGTGTGGCTGGTATGAGTCTTACCCGGGATTCAAAATCCTTCCTTATTGTGTACGCTCGTCCGGACACAGTACCTAACTGAGGCTTGGAGGAGGGTCATAGTGGGAGGAGCCAGTGCACACCAGGTAGTCTAAGATCTTTCTAGAGTGCCCAGCCTCCTTCGGAGCCCGCTATTCCCCATGGTCCTTACGGAGTTCCCAGCATCCACTACGGACTACGAGAAATAGAATTACCGGTGAGTAAATTCTTATTATTAAGGGTTATCAGAATATGTACACAAGCTGGAGTCTGTACACATAATGTCATCACTCTCTTGTAAGCAAAACTTACCAGCCTAGGTGGCAATCCTTATACTGCTGTCCCCTTATGATGTGACCACTGTTTTTCTCTTACGTCCTAGAGGATGCTGGGGACTCCGTAAGGACCATGGGGATAGACGGGCTCTGCAGGAGACATGGGCACTAAAAAAGAACTTTAGGTATGGGTGTGCACTGGCTCCTCCCTCTATGCCCCTTCTCCAGACCTCAGTTTATTACTATGCCCAGAGGAGACTGGGTGCATTACAGGGAGCTCTCCTGAGTTTCCTGAAAAGAAAGTATTTTGTTAGGTTTTTTATTTTCAGGGAGCTCTGCTGGCAACAGACTCCCTGCATCGAGGGATTGAGGTGAGAGAAACAGACCTACTTTAATGTTAGGCTCTGTTTCTTAGGCTACTGGACACCATTAGCTCCAGAGGGAACGGAACGCAGGTCTCACCCTCGCTGCGCCGCCGTCCTCCTCGTGAAGAAAGAAGACTTCAGAGGCGGCAGAAGACTTCAGATCTTCATAGAGGTAACGCTGTGCGCCATTGCTCCCACACAGCGCACACACGACAGTCACTGTAAGGGCGCAGGGGGGGCGCCCTGGGCAGCAATGAGGACCTCCAAATCTGGCTTAAATAGTGATATACAGGCTAGGCACTGTATATATGAGACCCCCGCCAGTTTTTTTTTTATTTTTCAGCGGGACCGAAGCCGCTGAGGGGGCGGAGCTTGTTCCTCAGCACTCACCAGCGCCATTTTCTCCACAGCACACCGCTGAGAGGAAGCTCCCCGGACTCTCCCCTGCTTACCACGGTGAAAGAGGGTTTTTAAGAAGGGGGGGGGGGGGGGGGCACATAATTGGCGCAAAATAGATAACAGCACTATCTGGTTAAACATATTGTGTTTTTTCCCTGGGTCATTAGCGCTGGGTTTGTGCTGGCATACTCTCTCTCTGTCTCTCCAAAGGGCCTTAAGAGGGAACTGTCTTCAGATAAGAGGATTCCCTGAGTGTGTGGTGTGTCTGTACGCGTGTGTCGGCATGTCTGAGGTAGAAGGCTCTCCTAGGGAGGAGGTGGAGCAAATGACTGTGGTGTCTCCGTCGGCAACACTAACACCTGACTGGTTGGACATGTGGAATGTTTTAAGTGCTAATGTAAATTTATTGCACAAAAGGTTGGACAAAGCTGAGTCCAAGGGATGTACAGGGTGTCCAGCCCTGCCTGCCCCTATGTCACAGGGACCTTCGGGGTCTCAAAAGCGCCCACTATCCCAAATAGTAGACACGGATTCTGACTCCAGTGTCGACTACGATGATGCAAAGTTACAGCCAAAATTGGCCTAAAGTATTCAATATATGATTATTGCAATAAAAGATGTTTTGCATAGCACAGAGGATCCCCCTGTCCCTGACACGAGGGTTCACATGTATAAGGAAAAGAAACCTGAGGTAACCTTTCCCCCGTCTCATGAGCTGAACAAGTTATTTGAAAAGGCTTGGGAATCTCCAGACAAAAAACTGCAGATTCCCAAAAGGATTCTTATGGCGCATCCTTTCCCGACTAAAGACCGGATACGGTGGGAATCCGCCCCAAGGGTGGACAAATCGTTGACACACTTGTCCAAAAATGTAGCGCTGCCATCCCAAGATACGGCTACCCTCAGGGATCCTGCTGATCGCAAGCAGGAGACTACCTTGAAGTCCATTTACACACATTCTGGTACCTTACTCAGACCGGCGATAGCGTCGGCTTGGGTTTGTAACGCTGTAATAGCGTGGACAGATACCTTATCGGCGGAAATTGATACCCTGGATAAGGATACCATGTTATTGACCCTGGGTCATATTAAAGATGCTGTCTTATATATGAGAGATGCTCAAAGAGACATTGGCCTACTGGGTTCTAGAGTCAACGCTATGGCAATTTCTGCTAGACGAGTCCTATGGACCCGGCAATGGACAGGTGATGCCAACTCAGAGGCATATAGAGGTTTTACCTTACAGGGGTGAGGAATTGTTTGGGGAAGGTCTCTCGGACCTGGTTTCCACAGCTACGGCAGGTAAATTAAATTTTTTTCCTTATATTCCCTCACAGCCTAAGAAAGCGCCACATTATCAGATGGAGTCCTTTCGGTCAAATAGAAACAAGAGAGTACGAGGATCGTCCTTTCTTGCTAGAGGGAAAAAGCTGCCTACCACAGCTAGTTCCCAGGAGCAGAAGTCCTCCCCGGCCTCTACAAAATCCACCGCATGACGTTGGGGCTCCGCTGAGGGAGTCCGCCGCAGTGGGGGGAAGTCTTCGACTTTTCAGCCACATCTGGGATTATTCACAGGTGGATCCCTGGGCAATAGAAATTGCTTCCCAGGGGTACAAGCTGGAATTCGAAGAGGTGCCTCCTCGCCGGTTTTTCAAATCGGCCCTGCCAGCTTCTCCCCCAGGAAGGGAGATAGTTTTAAATGCGATTCACAAATTGTGTCTTCAACAGGTGGTGGTCAAAGTTCCCCTGCTTCAACAAGGGAAGGGGTATTACTCAACCCTGTTTGTAGTCCTGAAACCGGACGGTTCGGTCAGACCCATTCTAAATTTAAAATCCTTGAACCTATACTTGAAAAGGTTCAAATTCAAGATGGAATCCCTCAGAGCGATCATCGCCAGCCTAGAAAGGGGGGGGGGGGGATTTTATGGTATCACTGGACATAAAGGATGCTTACCTTCATGTTCCCATTTATCCACCTCATCAGGCGTACCTGAGATTTGCGGTACAGGAGTGTCATTACCAATTTCAGACGTTGCCGTTTGGGCTTTCCACGGGCCCGAGGATTTTCACCAAGGTAATGGCGGAGATGATGGTGCTCCTGCGCAAGCAGGGTGTCACAATTATCCCGTACTTGGACGATCTCATAAAAGCGAGATCACGAGAGCAGTTGTTGAACAGCGTGTCACTTTCAATGAAGGTGTTGCAGCAACACGGCTGGATTCTCAATATCCCAAAGTCACAGTTGGTTCCTACGACTCATTTGACCTTCTTAGGCATGATTCTGGATACGGACCAGAAAAGGGTTTATCTTCCGATAGAAAAGGCCCAGGAACTCATGACTCTGGTCAGGGATCTATTGAAGCCAAAACAGGTGTCAGTGCATCACTGCACTCGAGTCCTGGGAAAGATGGTGGCGTCTTACGAGGCCATTCCCTTCGGCAGGTTCCATGCGAGGACTTTCCAATGGGACCTACTGGACAAGTGGTCCGGGTCACATCTACAGATTCATCAGTTGATCACCCTGTCCCCCAGGCCCAGGGTATCTTTCCTGTGGTGGCTGCAGAGTGCTCACCTTCTAGAGGGTCGCAGGTTCGGCATTCAGGATTGGATTCTGGTAACCACGGACGCGAGCCTCCGAGGTTGGGGAGCAGTCACACAGGGAAGAAACTTCCAAGGTCTTTGGTCAAGCCAGGAGACTTGTCTTCACATCAACGTCCTGGAGCTGAGGGCCATATACAACGCCCTTCGTCAAGCGGAGACTTTGCTTCGCGATCTACCGGTTCTGATTCAGTCAGACAACATCACCGCAGTGGCTCATGTAAACCGCCAAGGCGGCACAAGGAGCAGAGTGGCAATGACGGAAGCCACCAGGATTCTTCGCTGGGCGGAAAATGATGTCAGCGCACGGTCAGCAGTGTTCATTCCGGGGGTGGACAACTGGGAAGCAGACTTCCTCAGCAGACACGATCTACATCCAGGAGAGTGGGGACTTCATCAGGAAGTCTTCGCACAGATTGCAAGTCGGTGGGGACTGCCCCAAATAGACATGATGGCATCCCGCCTCAACAAAAAAACTACAGAGGTATTGCGCCAGGTCAAGAGACCCTCAGGCGCTGGCAGTGGACACCCTGGTGACACCGTGGGTGTTCCAGTCGGTCTATGCGTTTCCTCCTCTTCCTCTCATCCCCAAGGTGTTGAGAATCATAAGAAAACGAGGAGTACAGACAATTCTCATTGTTCCAGACTGGCCGCGAAGGGCCTGGTATCCGGATCTGCAGAAAATGCTCACAGAAGATCCGTGGCCCCTTCCGCTAAGACCGGACCTGTTGCAACAGGGGCCCTGTCTGTTCCAAGACTTACCGCGGCTGCGTTTGACGGCATGTCTGTTGAACGCCGGATCCTAGCGGAAAAGGGTATTCCGGATGAGGTCATTCCTACTGTGATAAAGGCTAGGAAGGATGTGACAGCTATACATTATCACCGTATATGGCGGAAGTATGTTTCTTGGTGTGAGGCTAGGAAGGTTCCTACAGAAGAATTCCATCTGGGCCGTTTCCTTCACTTGCTACAAACTGGAATGAATTTGGGCCTAAAATTAGGCTCCATTAAGGTTCAGATTTCGGCCCTATCCATTTTCTTTCAGAAGGAATTAGCTTCTCTCCCAGAAGCACAGACTTTTGTGAAGGGAGTGCTGCATATTCAGCCTCCTTTTGTACCTCCGGTGGCGCCTTGGGTCCTTAACGTGGTGTTGAGTTTCCTTAAGTCCCACTGGTTTGAACTACTTAAAACGGTGGAATTAAAGTATCTCACTTGGAAAGTGGTTATGTTGTTAGCCTTGGCTTCGGCTAGGCGAGTGTCGGAGTTGGTGGCTTTGTCTCACAAAAGCCCCTATCTGGTTTTCCATGTGAATAGAGCAGAATTGCGGACTCGTCCTCAATTCTTGCCCAAAGTGGTTTCATCTTTTCATATGAACCAACCTATTGTGGTGCCTGTGGCTACGCGAGACTTGGAGGATTCTGAGTCCCTTGATGTAGTCAGGGCTTTGAAAATTTACGTGGCCAGAACGGCTCGGGTCAGAAAAACAGAGGCACTGTTTGTCCTGTATGCAGCCAACGAGGTTGGCGCTCCTGCTTCTAAGCAGACTATTGCTCGCTGGATCTGTAACACAATTCAGCAGGCTCATTCTACGGCTGGATTGCAGTTACCAAAATCGGTTAGGGCCCATTCCACTAGGAAGGTGGGCTCTTCTTGGGCGGCTGCCCGAGGCGTCTCGGCATTACAGTTGTGCCGAGCAGCTACCTGGTCGGGTTCAAACACCTTTGCAAAGTTTTACAAGTTTGATACCCTGGCTGAGGAGGACCTCACGTTTGCTCAATCGGTGCTGCAGAGTCATCCGCACTCTCCCGCCCATTTGGGAGCTTTGGTATAATCCCCGTGGTCCTTACGGAGTCCCCAGCATCCTCTAGGACGTAAGCGAAAATAAGATTTTAAACCTACCGGTAGATCTTTTTCTCCTAGTCCGTAGAGGATGCTGGGCGGCGGTCCCAGTGCGGACTACTTCTGCAAGACTTGTATATAGTTATTGCTTACATAAGGGTTATGTTACAGTTTTGTTCAGTCTCGGACTGATGCTGTGGTGTTTCATGCTGTTACCTGGTTCGTATAACCCAAGTTTTACGGTGTGAATGGTGTGGGCTGGTATGAATCTTGCCCTTGAATTAACAAAAATCCTTTCCTCGTACTGTCCGTCTCCTCTGGGCATAGTTTCTCTAACAGGTCTGGAGGAGGGGCATAGAGGGAGGAGCCAGTGCACACCCATACCTAAAGTTCTCTTTTTTTAGTGCCCATGTCTCCTGTGGAGCCCGTCTATCCCCATGGTCCTTACGGAGTCCCCAGCATCCTCTACGGACTAGGAGAAAAAGATTTACCGGTAGGTTTAAAATCTTATTTATTTATTTTTTTTCTCTTGTTTTTTTTTATTTTTATTTTAATGCAGGTTTTCTTACTAAGCTTGTTAACAGGTCTGACATAAATTATTGCATTTAATATTAACCTACACACTGGTGTTTTACTAGCGTTGTGTGCATGCATTGGGAATTCCTACAGTGATATTGTTAATGCAAGATCACCATTGAAACATGTTTGATATTCAAGGAAAGCTAGTGGTTATGTGAACAAACTGTTTTAGTGGTTCACTTGATTACAACTCTGAAACCCACGAGGCAAGAGGATTCACCTTGTAATGTCTATCACCTCTATGTGGTGCTAGAGGTCATTTAATTCCTTTATTGCATGGAAACGACAGGGCTTGTTCTCATTCCAATTTAAACAAAATTAAAAAAAATTGACAAGATAAAAAGCTTAGCCTACACCAAAAACAGCATGTAAAAATGTACTTTATGGTTAACAATATCCCATGCTTCTGCAGGGCAACAGGCAGTATCCAAGATGTCAGGAGGGGTGAGCACAAAGATCAGGAAAGTAACTGAGTACTATTCAGATAAGAGACCAGACTCTCTGAACTTCAGCCAATAAATTCTGCAGCATGTTCAGAGGTGCCAAGGGTGATTTCCTTCATGGCCACATAAAAATTTAACCTACGAACCTCGTCCTTGAGAGGGAAGGGACTGGCACTTCCACTTAACTGGAATTGCATCTTTGGCCTCATTATTAAAATGCCTCAAGAGAGGCATATTATAAGTGGAGATTGGGTAACATTTTGCGAAGTACACAACATCTGTACAACAGAATACAGGTCTCCAAGACCTGTGCACTTTGTGTAGATGCAGGTGTGAACAAACAAAACTTTTCCTGTTGGAAAGGGTCCAAGGATTTGGGAGGACCACAAATGTTCTATAAAAAGCCTGTAGGTCTGGGTGACCACATGAGAAGGCCACTGCTGGGTAGTACAGAGTGACTGAGGCAAGAGGCCCCTAAATAGGGAGTTATTGTTACTTTTACAAAGATGCTGTGACAGCTGAGTGTAAACCATACTTGCAGTACCTACTTTCTCACAGTTTTTCAGGTAGTCCTCTGCTTTAGCCAGATCTCCTGCATCCCTCCCCCTTCCTAGATGAGGAGATTATACATGTTATTGTGGCATCGTATGGAGAGGCGCAGCTAAATTATGTCAATTAACCCCACCCCCTCCCTGCAGACCCAGGAATCATGGCATTCTGGGGGCTGGGCCTAGTGACAGCATAGGCCCTCCAGAGCAGAGACATTGTGCATTGGCTGGAGGCTCAACCATATGTTTACAAGCATTTGTAACTCAAATCTCTGCATTGCTATGATCATGTATAACTCTAATGCTAATTGAATCCCCCCCCCCCCCCCTTAATGTTAATGGTTTTATACTGCCAATCAAAACTCTATCCCTCAGAGCCAAAGGCCCATAAAATGCTGACATAAAATTACAGGCCCAGGTGAAACTAAGTAGTTGGAAAGGTTATTCATTTTAAAGTACCGAAACAGAAGTAGGAGAGCAAGAGAAAAGAGTAGGAAATTAAAAGAAGAAAATTTATCAAATAAAGTAGAGGAGAGGATGGAGGGTTGTCTATGTAAAACAGGGAGATGATAGTTATAAAGAGAATGGCGGTTGGTTGAACACTAAAGCTTGAGACCCCGGGCTCTCAAACTTTAATAAAGGAACTTGAGGAATTATTATTAACAGTTTCTCTATCGTCCTAGTGGATGCTGGGGTTCCTGAAAGGACCATGGGGAATAGCGGCTCCGCAGGAGACAGGGCACAAAAAGTAAAGCTTTAGGATCAGGTGGTGTGCACTGGCTCCTCCCCCTATGACCCTCCTCCAAGCCAGTTAGATTTTTGTGCCCGGCCGAGAAGGGTGCAATCTAGGTGGCTCTCCTAAAGAGCTGCTTAGGAAAGTTTAGCTTAGGTTTTTTATTTTACAGTGAGTCCTGCTGGCAACAGGATCACTGCAACGAGGGACTTAGGGGAGAAGAAGTGAACTCACCTGCGTGCAGGATGGATTGGCTTCTTGGCTACTGGACATCAGCTCCAGAGGGACGATCACAGGTACAGCCTGGATGGTCACCGGAGCCTTGCCGCCGGCCCCCTTGCAGATGCTGAAGTAAGAAGAGGTCCAGAATCGGCGGCAGAAGACTCCTCAGTCTTCTAAAGGTAGCGCACAGCACTGCAGCTGTGCGCCATTTTCCTCTCAGCACACTTCACACGGCAGTCACTGAGGGTGCAGGGCGCTGGGAGGGGGGCGCCCTGGGAGGCAAATGAATACCTATTTTGGCTAAAAATACCTCACATATAGCCTCCGGAGGCTATATGGAGATATTTAACCCCTGCCAGAATCCGTTAAGAGCGGGAGACGAGGCCGCCGAAAAAGGGGCGGGGCCTATCTCCTCAGCACACAGCGCCATTTTCCCTCACAGAAAGGCTGGAGGGAAGGCTCCCAGGCTCTCCCCTGCACTGCACTACAGAAACAGGGTTAAAACAGAGAGGGGGGGCACTAATTTGGCGATATGCTTATATATATATTAAGATGCTATAAGGGAAAACACTTATATAAGGTTGTCCCTATATAATTATAGCGTTTTTGGTGTGTGCTGGCAAACTCTCCCTCTGTCTCTCCAAAGGGCTAGTGGGTCCTGTCCTCTATCAGAGCATTCCCTGTGTGTGTGCTGTGTGTCGGTACGTGTGTGTCGACAGGTAGGAGGACGATGTTGGTGAGGAGGCGGAGCAATTGCCTGTAATGGTGATGTCACTCTCTAGGGAGTCGACACCGGAATGGATGGCTTATTTAGGAAATTACGTGATAATGTCAACACGCTGCAAAGTCGGTTGACGACATGAGACGGCCGACAAACAATTAGTACGGTCCAGACGTCTCAAAAACACCGTCAAGGGTTTTAAAACGCCCGTTTACTTTAGTCGGTCGACACAGACACAGACAGGGACACTGAATCCAGTGTCGACGGTGAATAAACAAACGTATTCCTTATTAGGGCCACACGTTAAAGGCAATGAAGGAGGTGTTACGTATTTCTGATACTACAAGTACCACAAAAGAGGGTATTATGTGGGATGTGAAAAAACTACCATAGTTTTTCCTGAATCAGATAAATTAAATAAAGTGTGTGATGATGCGTGGGTTCCCCCCGATAGAAAATTATGGGCGGTATACCCTTTCCCGCCAGAAGTTAGGGCGCGTTGGGAAACACCCCTTAAGGTGGATAAGGCGCTCACACGCTTATCAAAACAAGTGGCGGTACCGTCTATAGATAGGGCCGTCCTCAAGGACCAGCTGACAAGGCTGGAAAATATAATAAAAAGTATATACACACATACTGGTGTTATACTGCGGCCAGCGATCGCCTCAGCCTGGATGTGCAGAGCTAGGGTGGCTTGGTCGGATTCCCTGACTGAAAATATTGATACCCTTGACAGGGACAGTATTTTATTGACTATAGAGCATTTCTATATATGCGAGATGCACAGAGGGATATTTGCACTCTGGCATCATGAATAAACGCGATGTCCATAACTGCCAGAAGATGTTATGGACACGACAGTGGTCAGGTGATGCAGATTCCAAACGGCACAGTATGGCCGTATAAAGGAAGAGGACTTGTTTGGGGTCGGTCCATCGGACCTGGTGGTCACGGCAACTGCTGGAAAATCCACCGTTTTTTACCCCAAGTCGCATCTCTGCAGAAAAAGACACCGTCTTTTCAGCCTCAGTCCTCTCGTCCCTATAAGATCATATCTGCCCAGGGATAGAGGAAAGGGAAGAAGACTGCAGCAGGCAGCCCATTCCCAGGAACAGAAGCGTTCCACCGCGTCTGACAAGTTCTCAGCATGGCGCTGAGACCGTACAGGACCCCTGGATCCTACAAGTAGTATCCCGGGGGTACAGATGGGAATGTCGAGACGTTTCCCCTTCGCAGGCTCCTGAAGTCTGCTTTACCAAGTCTCCCTCCGACAAGGAGGTAGTATGGGAAAAAATTCACAAGCTGTATTCCCAGCAGGTGATAATTAAATTACCCCTCCTACTACAGAAAAGGGGTATTATTCCACACTATATTGTGGTACTGAAGCCAGAAGGCTAGGTGAGACTTATTCTAAAAAATTTTTTTGAACACTTACAAAGGTTCAAATTAAGATGAAGTCACTCAGAGCAGTGATAACGAACCAGGAAGAAGGGGACTATATAGTGTCCCGGGACATCAGGGATGCTTACCTCTATGTCCCAAATTTGCCCTTCTCACTAAGGGTACCTCAGGTTCGTGGTGCAGAACTGTCACTATCAGTTTCAGACGCTGCCGTTTGGATTGTCCACGGCACCCCGGGGTCTTTACCAAGGTAATGGCCGAATTGATGATTCTTCTTCGAAGAAAAGGCGTCTTAATTATCCCTTACTTGGACGATCTCCTGATAGGGGCATAGTCCAGGGAACAGTTGGAGGTCGGAGTAGCACTATCTCGGATACTGCTACAATCAGCACGGGTGGATTCTAAATATTCCAAAATCGCAGCTGATCCCGACGACACGTCTGCTGTGCCTAGGGATGATTCTGGACACAGTCCAGAAAAAGGTGTTTCTCCCGGAAGAGAAAGCCAGGGAGTTATCCGAGCAAGTCAGGAACCTCCTAAAAACAGTGCATCATTGCACAAGGGTCCTGGTAAAAATGGTGGCTTCCTACGAAGCAATTCCATTCGGCAGATTTCACGTAAGAACTTTTCAGTGGGATCTGCTGGACAAATGGTCCGGATCGCATCTTCAGATGCATCAGCGGATAACCCAATATCCAAGGACAAGGGTGTCTCTCCTGTGGTGGTTATAGAGTGCTCATCTTCTAGAGGGCCGCAGATTCGGCATTCAGGATTGGATGCTGGTAACCACGGAGCCCAGCCTGAGAGGCTGGGGAGCAGTCACACAAGGGAAAAATTTCCAGGGAGTGTGATCAAGTATGGAGACTTTTCTCCACATAAATATACTGGAGCTAAGGGTAAATTTATAATGCTCTAAGCTTAGCAAGACCTCTGCTTCAAGGTCAGCCGGTATTGATCCAGTGGGAAAAAAACATCACGGCAGTCGCCCACGTAAACAGACAGGGCGACACAAGAAGCAGGAGGGCAATGGCAGAAACTGCAAGGACTTTTCGCTGGGCGGAAAATCATGTGATAACACTGTCAGCAGTTTTTCATCCCGGGAATGGAAACTGGGAAGCAGACTTCCTCAGCACGACCTCCACCCGGGAGAGTGGAAACTTCATTGAGAAGTTTTTTCCACATGATTGTAAACCGTTGGGAAATACCAAAGGTGGACATGATGGCGTCCCGTCCAAAAAAAAAAAAAAAAAAAAAAAAAAAAACGGGACAGGTATTGCGCCAGGTCAAGAGACCCTCAGGCAATAGATGTGGACGTTCTGGTAACACCGTGGGTGTACCAGTCGGTGTATGTGTTCCCTCCTCTGCTTCTCATACCTAAGGTGCTGAGAATTATAAGACGTAGAGGAGTAAGAACTATACTCATGGCTCCGGATTGGCCAAGAAGGACTTGGTACCCGGAACTTCAAGAGATGCTTACAGAGGTCTTATGGCCTCTGCCGCTAAGAAGGGACTTGCTTCAGCAAGTACCATGTCTGTTCCAAGACTTACCGCAGCTGCGTTTGTCGGCATGGCGATGGAAAGCCGTATCCTAAGGGAAAAAAAGGCATTCCGGAAGAGGTCATTCCTACCCTGGTCAAAGCCAGAAAGGAGGTGACCGCACAACATTATCACCACGTGTGGCGAAAATATGTTGCGTGGTGTGAGGCCAGGAAGGCCCCACAAAGAAATTTCAACTCGGTCGTTTCCTGCATTTCCTGCAAACAGGAGTGTCTATGGGCCTCAAATTGGGGTCCATTAAGGTTCAAATTCGGCCCTGTAAATTTTCTTCCAGAAAGAATTGGCTTCAGTTCCTGAAGTCCAGAAGTTTGTCAAGGGAGTATTGCATATACAAACCCCTTTTTTGTGCCTCCAGTGGCACTGTGGGATCTCAACGTAGTTCTGGGATTCCTCAAATCACATTGGTTTAAAACCAGTCAAATATGTGGATTTGAAGCATCTCACATAAAAAGTGACCATGCTCTTGGCCCTGGCCTGGACCAGGCGAGTGTCAAATTGGTGGTTTTTTCTCAAAAAAGCCCATATCTGTTTGTCCATTCGGACAGGGCAGAGCTGCGGACTCGTCCCCAGTTCTCTCCCTAAGGTGGTGTCAGTGTTTCACCTGAACCAGCTTATTGTGGTGCCTTGCACCTACTAGGGACTTGGAGGACTCCAAGTTGCTAGAAGTTGTCAGGGCCCTGAAAATATGTTCAAGGACAGCTGGAGTCAGAAAATCTGACTCGCTGTTTATACTGTATGCACCCAACAAGTTGGGTGCGCCTGCTTCTAAGCAGTCGATTGCTCGTTGGATTTGTAACACAATTCAACTTGCACATTCTGAGGCAGGCCTGCCACAGTCTAAATCGGTTAAGGCCCATTCCACAAGGAAGGTGGGCTCATCTTGGGCGGCTGCCCGAGAGGTCTCGGCATTACAACTCTGCCGAGCAGCTACGTGGTCAGGGGAGAACACGTTTGTAAAATTCTACAAATTTGATATCCTGGCAAAAGAGGACCTGGAGTTCTCTCATTCGGTGCTGCAGAGTCATCCGCACTCTCCCGCCCGTTTGGGAGCTTTGGTATAATCCCCATGGTCCTTTCAGGAACCCCAGCATCCACTAGGACGATAGAGAAAATAAGAATTTACTTACCGATAATTCTATTTCTCGGAGTCCGTAGTGGATGCTGGGCGCCCATCCCAAGTGCGGATTATCTGCAATACTTGTACATAGTTACAAAAATCGGGTTATTATTGTTGTGAGCCATCTTTTCAGAGGCTCCGCTGTTATCATACTGTTAACTGGGTTTAGATCACAAGTTGTACGGTGTGATTGGTGTGGCTGGTATGAGTCTTACCCGGGATTCAAAATTCCTCCCTTATTGTGTACGCTCGTCCGGGCACAGTACCTAACTGGCTTGGAGGAGGGTCATAGGGGGAGGAGCCAGTGCACACCACCTGATCCTAAAGCTTTACTTTTTGTGCCCTGTCTCCTGCGGAGCCGCTATTCCCCATGGTCCTTTCAGGAACCCCAGCATCCACTACGGACTCCGAGAAATAGAATTATCGGTAAGTAAATTCTTATTTTCTCATATAGTGTAGCAAATTCCGTTGCCCATTACAAATAAAACAATAATAAAACAAAAATGGGCAATAACTCAGTCAAATAGGTAGGAAGGCCCTACTCGCAATCTTACAATCTATAAGATTTATGCAAAATACTTGTTAAATATTCCATCTGGTCTATGTGCCAAATACTAGTTGTTATTGCAGGCATAGATTGGGTAGAATGCGGACACCAAGTAGAGGCAATTTATCAAGTATTGCTTAGGCTACTTGCCGGATTAATTTATTGTAATGTTTAGTGTGCAAATGGAAAATTCAGCGGCAGAAAGAGTAACCAGGGAGAGCAGAAACTCAAAATTCAAAAGGGTGGACAGCAGGTGTAGCTCAGTTTAGGACAATCCCACCAAATATCACTAAAAGTGCCTATTGCTGAGCAACCCCTATAACATGTATCTAGAACATGCACTGAGAATTTATGCAGTCTTGAAGGAACCAAATACTGTATGTATAGGAGCTTATAAGCATTTTACTTAATTCAAATGCCACATAGGGAACTGGAGGCCATGGTTTGTTTGATTTCAATCCAGAACTCATCTAAAGATTCTGAGGTCTCTCTCCCAAGCCCTCTCAAGTTACGTATTTGTAAAAATTGGAAAAATTATTTATTTGGTATTGAAAATATATCTTTATTGTCAGAATTATGGGAAGATCATTAAGATATTGTCAGGTCCTTGGTAAGATCATTAAGATATTTCATTTCCTGAGATTTCCATGGCTCAAAAGCTGATGGGGTACAGCCCGGAGGGAAGTTTTTATTATCAAAAAACTGTCCAGAGCCAAATTATATTTAGCATGCATTCTGTCCCAAATTCTAAGTGAGAATGAGATAATGAGAAGACAGAAAATAGGAGACCAATTCTACAACAATACATGCCGCTTCAATCTGTGACTATGCGCTAGAGCAGGCATTCCCAACCTCGGTCCTGAAGGCACACTAACAGTGCAGGTTTTAATGATAGCCAGTCTTCAACACAGATGGTTAACTCAAAATAATTGAGGTACGAATGCAGTCACCTGTGCTCAAGCATGGATATCACTAAAATCTGAACTGTTAGTGTGCCTCAAGGACCAAATTTGTGAATGCCGGCACTAAAGTAACAAAGGCTGTTCCAAAGCACACACTGGGAAAGCTGCATAGCCAGGAAATAAAGTTGGAGGAGTTTATTCTGTCAAAAGTCTAGGTATAATGGTGCAAATATTTAAATACAGTATGTAGGAAGAATCCAAATCAGAAGGGTCTGGAACAAATAAAGCACATGCAGGGTATGCTCCTTTTCACTGCTATAATCCGACGTGATGTAAAGGGATTTCTATTTACTCAAATTACTGTTTATCGTAGAGAGGACATGGGAAAAGTTGGTCTGAAATAGGTGTTGGAGGGATTTAGTTATACAGATTCCCAAACAGGGTTTTTATCATACGGTATCTGAAAGAAATTGAGACAGTTTGTTTTTAAGGGATTAATGACATAACAAGATTGTCGGCCATAGGAGCCAGTCTCTTGGAAGAAGCGAGTGACAGAAAAAGTTGGATTACTCAATGTCAATAGAACATTGTCCGGATATAATGCTATCTTGTATTCTAACACAATGATCCTTACATTGGAGCTGTTCGGGTGGCATCTAATTTTTGCAGCGACCGGTTCTACGAGCACCGCAAATTTAAGAGGAGAGGGGGGGCAGCCCTGATACCATTGGAAATTTGAAGAGTCATTGATCAAAAGTGTGTTTAAAGCGAAGCGTGTGATGCTCTCTATCCAGCAGAAGATCCTAAGTTGAAGGGTCAGGTAGGAGCTGTAGAAAGAACTTTGTGAGAAAGTCCCACAAGGTTGTAGAAGCAACAATTTCAGGGACATGATGAATTTTCAAATTGTTCCTCTGTTATCTATGTTGTCTTGTTTATCTTTCAAAGTGTCCATTTCAAAATGGAGGACAGACCACTCCCTCTCCAAGCTGGCTTGTTAATGGCACAGCATGTGTTGGATTCAAGTGCATCTGTGCAAGTGCCCAGGGCCATGAGATCCTTTTCAAAAATAATTTTTGAGCTCTTGTTGGAATGCAAGTTAAAAGTTGTTAGCCAAGTTATTGATTGCAGCTTGGAATGCAGTGTCAGTCTCTGGCTCTTGCAGCTTGGACTGTAGGGTCAATCCAGACTAGAGAGACACATTTTGGATGAAGTGGTTGATTTCTTAATGAAAAAAGGGGCAGTGTTCAGTGTGGATTATTTATTTTTTTCTTTTTACCAGCCATAATAGGATTTGCAGTAAAGCCGCCAGGTATTGCACTTAGGATGAATTAAGCAGGTGGAGAAGAAGGGGAAAAACACTCTTATCAATGCATAATTTGGAAGCCTAAGGTCCAGGCGCAGACCCACATAATCTCAGAAACACCTGAACTCAAGAGTTGAGGAAAGCAGGATATGCCTTGGCAATGTAAAATCCAGATGTTCTTTGGCTTAATCAGGCAGAAGTGTGGAGAGAACAGAAAAAAGGGGGGATCTCCACTAATAGATCGAGGAGGGTAGGTGGTGTGTAGGAATAATCTATACAGTGTGTCTCTGTATATATACAGATGGGTCCATATTTATCTTGACCTTTAATAGGAATAACTGAGACTGGCCAGTCGGACTTAATCCCCTGCTGTATTGTATTGCAGTTGAGAACAATAGATGATGGCTTCATGCTAATAAGTCATGTTGTGCCTAGGTGCAGAATACTAGTCAAGATAACCGTGGACCCATCTGTATATATGAAAGAAAGATGTGAGAATAGCGCCTCCTAGTGCATTAAACGTGACCTCTCATAAAGGTCCCTCCACCATATATCAAAGCACTATCGGATGAAATAAGTACCATATAAAGTGGAATATAGCCATTCTTTGAATCATATATAGCTGAAAACAGTTCCTGGTAGACCAAAGATCCTCTGATACCGCAACTTGACAATGTATCAGCCCCTCCAATGCTCATCCAGAGCAATCACATATAAGGGAGAGAACAAGAAAAGACCAAAAATCGTGCAGTAAAGTTTAACAATTTATTGGCCCCCACAAAACAATAAAAACCCATACATCAAATTGAAAATAATGAAGCTTATCTGATAGAGAACAGGTAGGTGATCACTGCTCAACACGTTTCGTCCTTGTGGCTCAGTCTGCCTGGACTTCCTCAGGAGTATATTGCCTGTCCTGTGTGCATTCTATTTAAACCCATCTTAATTGATTAAATTAGGGGTGGGATTACCGCCCACACTCATTGCATATTTCCTCACATTGCATATTTGTGAAATTTAGCACAACTACGATCAACTCGGAATGACCCCCTAAATGCAGTTCAGGTCTAGTAGTCCCAGCTAAACACTAACTTTGCAATAATCAGGAGTCTGCAAACTCCACATTCAGAGAATCATCAGGTGCTTACTCAGTCAGCAGCCTGGAACACAAACATATGCTGTAGCTGGAAGCTGAAGTTTGCATGGAGCTTTAGCAAGATTGAGCGAAATCCTGAAAACACTGCAGGACAGGAGGTAAGGCACAAGGAACAGTTAGTACATGGATGAAATGAAACCGGATAATGACACCAGTGTTTGGATATTGTTTTTCTTAACTGCATGTTCATGTCTGCTGTAAGTATAACAGTAATTTAATAAACTGGACCTTTCCAGACTCCGCTTCTGTTCGCTGCTTCCACCAGTATGTCCGCTAGATACTTTCTCCTTGAAACTTTCCATATAGTGCTCCTCACATGTTTAATTTTTGCTACAGTTCTGCTTAATTCTATGGAATTTGGAGTAAGGGATTTTGGCCTTCATTCCGAGATGATCGTAGCTGTGCTAAATTTAGCACAGCTACGATCATTCACACTGACATGCGGGAGGGACGCACAGTACAGGGCTAGTCCGCACCGCATGTCAGTGCCAGCCCTCCCCTCAGAGGTGCAAAGGCATTGCACAGCGGCGATGCCTTTGCACTTCCAGAGTAGCTCCCGACCAGTGCAGCTTTAGCGTGCTGGCCAGGAGCTACTCGTCGCTCCCTGGCCTGCATCGGCTGCGTATGACGTCACACAGCCGCTGCGGGCCGCACGGTCAGGCCACTCCTACGTTGGCCGGTCCGCGGCCATGAGAGTTCCGCCCCCTCCCGCCCAGCGGTCGCCCCTGCCAGTCAATCAGGCAGAGGCGATCGCAGCCCCGCTACGGCCTTCGGCCGTCTGGCATGCGCAGTGGGTACCCGTTCGCTTGGCTGCAATAAAAAGCAGCGAGCGGGTCAGAATGACCCCCATTATCTTTCCACTTTTTTAGGTGGCTTTTTTTTTGTGTAAATAACTGTTTATGTACACCTGTTTAATAATGTTCTTAGTGGTAACATTCTCACCATCTCCCATACGTATCAGATCAAGGAATTCATTGGAGTTTCTACTTGTATTGGATGTAAATGTCAAGTTCATATTATTAGTCACAATATGGGCTAAAAATAAAAAATCTTTGGACCCTTTCCATATTAAGATGTCATCAATAAATCTTTTTTTAGTTTGATGTTATTCTTATAGTGATTGTGATAATAAACATACTTTCTGCTGCGGGGTACACTGGGCTCCACAAGGATAGACATTGGGGTGTAGAGTAGGATCTTGATCCGAGGCACCAACAGGCTCAAAAGCTTTGACTGTTCCCAAGATGCATAGTCCCGCCTCCTCTATAACCCCGCCTCCCTGCACAGGAGCTCAGTTTTGTAGTTGGTGCTGCAGTAAGCAGGCACATAACAGAGGGGCTGCTACAGGCAGCCCTAAGAAGAGCTTTTTATGAAGAAAAGTGAAGACTTCAAGGGCTGCAGCAGTGTGTAGATGTCAGGAGACATTCACTGCTGCAGCTCCATCTCTCCCCAGCGGCGCTGTACACTCCCGTGCCCTGGTTGCCGGGTACCTACAGCAGGAGGCTCCGATTTTCTTCTCGTAAGGCACACACGACTGGGGCTCTCCGGGATCGCGTGGCTGTGCTTCGGGAGGTGGTGAGTGGGTCCCGCTCACGGGACCTGTGCTGTATCGCGATCCGGCGCGGTCGGTGGGAGGCGGCCCGTGCGCGCGGGCGGTGGACACTATGGCATACAGGCGATCCCACTAGATCACCAGGGCATGGGTGCAGGTCAGGTTTTCTCTCTAAACCTTTTTACTAGTAGCCTGCAGTACCAGGTGGTTTTGCCAGCAGGGGGATAAGGCTTAGACCTGGAGCCCCAGCCCCAGGACGCCATTTACAGTAAATGTTCCCCCCCTGGAGCTGCATATCGGTCTCTCCCTCACTCCCTGTCAGTGTTTGAGCGCCATTTCTCTCAGCTACACTGTTCCTGGGACTGCTTGGTCAAATCCTCCTTTGTAAAGCCGCCTGATAGCGCTGTGACTTTACAAGACACTTAAGTATTCTACATGTCATTTAGACGGGTGGTATTCATGTGACCGGCGGTCTGAGGACCGACAGTCACATGATCTCCTCCACCATCCCGCCGGCTCAGTATCCCGATGGTCGTCATGCCGACCAAGAGGGACTATTTCCACTCGTGGGTGTCCACGACAACCATAGAGTGGGAATAGAACCCGTGGCGACCGCAGGTCGCCACCGAGCCCGCAGCGTGGCGATCGCAGCGAGCCCGCAAGGGGCTTGCTGCACTCACCCCTCCCCGCCGGGATTCCGGCGTTGGTATGCTGACCGGCGGTTAGCCATACTACACCCATTTAGATAGTGATAGTTAAGAAAGAGTGCATTTAGTCAGGGTTATATGGTACAAGTACCCTGTGATATACATCCAGTTCTTACTGTGCAGTGTTATATCTATTGACTACATAGCTATATATATAGATATATATAAGCTAGTCCAGTGCAGTATTATTGTTTGTAATAACCTCTGCATTGTACAACTATGACTATATGTGTGTGCATTAGTTTGCTGGGTGATTTTCATTTCGTGTCTCTCACTCAACTTGCTATCCCTATATTCTATAACCTGAGGGGGCTTGGTGCGTCAGGTTTATTATACGGTAATATAGGATATTCACAAGATATACTCTAATTGTATTTTTCTCTGTGATTTTAGTCACCATATCTCTCCTGTATCCCTGCTTGTGCTGACTACATTGCGCAGGGGTTTGGGCAAGAGGTATTGTGCTGCTGACAATTGTACTGTGTTACCTGATATTGCAAGTTATATCATGTCTGCTTCTGAGGGTAACGGTTCTGGGGCTGAACACACTACTGGTGTTGCGGACGCCACAAATCCCTATGAGGAGAATGAGGGCTCTGGTTCTGGGGGCTCTTTCCCCAGTGGGACTGTGGCAACGGGGGTCCATAATGACCCACCGTGGGCTACCTTCTCCACACTTCTGAATACGCTAGTTACTAAACTGATGCCCCCTATGGGACCTCCTATGCCGGTTCAACCATATGTGGTCCCCATGGCTAACCCGCCGTGGGCAGATAACTTGTCTACTCAATTGAAGAAATTGAACCAGTCTGACTACAAAAAAGTCTGACCCTCGCTTGCCTAAGACCAAGAGGTCCTCTAAGCGAGCTCTTACCTCCTCACAATCCACTGCTGTCACTGACACCTCGTCTGATGAAGATGGCGATTACCCTGACCCCACAGATTCTGACACAGATACTGCTGATGGGGAGGGTAGGTCACAAGTGGATGTTCCTGATCTTTTGGAGGCTATTAAGTTGATTCTACAGATTACGGATGATCCCAAGCCATCAGTCCCTCCTAAGAAACCAGATAGGTTCAAGCGTCAGAAGGTGGTTAAACAAGTTTTACCTCATTCTGATCACCTAGTGGATATACATCAGGAATTCTGGGAAAATCCAGGGAAGAAGTTTGTGCCTCACAAGAAGATGCTGGCTCGCTATCCCCTCGCACCAGAGCTGTCAAAAAATTGGGAAACACCACCTCCAGTGGACTTGCATGTGGCTAGGATGGTGGTTTCCTCAGCTCTACCTGTCACTACCGTCATGTCTCTGAAAGAGCCTACGGATAAAGGTGTGGAGGGTTGTCTGAAAGTGATTTACACCCTCACGGGTGCTGCACAAAGGCCCACTATTGCAGTGACATGGGCTGCAGAAGCTATTGAAGCATGGACCCTAGAGTTGGAAGCTGAAATCTCTTCTGACCATGCTAGACATTGCTTGTCATATATTGTCACAGCTTCTCACTATATTAAAGGCGGCTTCTGATGCCGGTATTCTGGCAGCCAAGGCCTCTACTTCGTCAGTCCTGGCTCGCCGAATATAGTGGCTGAGATCCTGGTCAATGGATCTGGATTCTAGAAAAACCCTGGAGGTACTCCCTTTCAAGGGAGATATTCTGTTTGGGGAGGACTTAAATAAGGTAGTGGCTGACTTGGCTACTGCCAAAACTGCCTGTCTACAAAGTACCGCTCCTTCTGTGTCGAAGGCTAAAAGTACTTCCTTTCGTCCCTTCTGTCCTTCAGGTAAAGGTCAGGCGTACCACAAACAGGTCCTCACTACCAAACCTGGTAAGCCAAAGCCCAAAAGAGCCTGGGCTGCCCGTCAGCCTGCTTCCAAGACCGATAAGCCTGCCGCATGACGGGGCAGGCCTCCCCCTGGGGGATCGGCTTCTAGGGTATACCCAGGATTGGTTGAAGTCCACTTCAGATGCCTGGGTACGGGAAGTCGTCACACGAGGTTACGCCATAGCCTTAAAAAAACGCCCCCCTCATCGATTTTGCCTGACAGACGTCCCTTCGGACCAGACAAAGGCAAAAACTCTCCATTCGGTGGTACAGACCCTCCTGAACACAGGAGTGGTAGTACAGGTGCCTCTTGCTCAGAGAGACCAGGGGTACTATTTTCTGCTATTTCTAGTCCCGAAACCGAATGGGTCCTCCCGGCCCATTCTCAACCTCAAGGCATTGAACACGTTTGTGAGAGTCTCCAAGTTCCGTGTGGAAACCCTTCACTCTATCGTTCTGGCCTTGGAACCTGGGGATTATATGGTCTCCCTGGATATATAGGATGCTTACCTGCATATTCCTATAGCAGTGTCACATCAGCAATACCTGAGGTTTGCGATTGGCAACCTCCATTACCAGTTTCGGGTGTTACCTTTTGGTTTAACCACGGCTCCGCGAGTCTTCACCAAAGTTATGGCGGTGATGACGGTGGTACTCGCCGTCAAGGGGTCAGGATCCTACCGTATCTGGACGACTTGTTGATCCTGGCAAATTCCCCAGAACTTCTCCTACGTCACCTAGATCTGACTGTCCGGTTTCTGCAAGCCCACGGGTGGCTCATCAACTGCAAGAAATCCTCCCTGGTCCCTGCTCAGAGCATGGTGCACCTGGGAGCGCTATTGGACACACACAACTAGTGGTTGTTCTTGTCTCAGGAGAAAGTCCTGAAGCTTCAGGACAGGATTCGTTGCTTCCCCTCTCGTCCGCAAGTGTCCATACATTCGTCGATGCAGGTGCTGGGCCTCATGGTGTCAGCATTCGACATGGTGTAGTATGCTCAATTCCATTCTCGCTCCCTCCAGAGGCTGATTCTGGCCAAGTGGGACGGCCTGCCTCACCGGATCAGGTCTCACATGATCTCATTGACTCCGGAGGTCCATCTGTCGCTGTACTGGTGGCTCCAGGACCAACGATTGTGCAGGGGCCGTCCCTTCTGGATATCCGACTGGGTCCTGTTGACGACAGATGCCAGTCTAAGGGGTTGGATCGTGGTGTTGGAGCAACACTCCCTTCAGGGTCGGTGGACCAAGGAGGAGTCTCTCCTCCCGATCAACATTCTGGAATTGCGGGCGGTTTTCAACTCATTGAACCTGGCCCAGCATTTAATTCAGAACTGTCCTGTTCAAGTACAGTCGGACAACGCCACCACTGTGGCCTACATGAATCATCAAGGCGGCACTCGAAGCCGCTTGGCAATGAAGGAAGTTTCACGGATTCTTCAATGGGCGGAACGCCATCTACCGGCCATATCGGCGATACTCATTCCGGGAGCCCTGAATTGGGAAGCAGACTTTCTCAGTCGTCAGGACGTACACGCCGGAGAGTGGGGCCTCCATCCAGAAGTGTTTCAACTCCTAGTGGATAGGTGGGGCCTTCCAGATGTGGATCTGATGGCGTATCGACACAATCGCAAGGTTCTTCGGAGCAAGGACAAGGGATCCTCAAGCAGCATTCGTGGATGCGCTGGCGGTGCCGTGGAAGTTTCGGCTGCCGTACGTGTTCCCTCCGGTGTCACTCCTGCCCAGGGTAATTCGGAAGTTCAAGCAGGAAGGAGGAATCCTGCTTCCCATAGCTCCAGCATGGCCCAGACGGCACTGGTTCTCAGACCTTCAGGGCCTCTCGTCAGAGCGTCCAATTCTACTTCCACAACGCCCAGACCTCCTCGTTCAAGGCCCCTGTGTCTACCAGGACCTGGCCCGGCTGTCTTTGACGGCGTGGCTCTTGAAGCTTCCATCTTGAGGGCTAAAGGATTTTCTGAGGCGGTCATTCAAACTATGTTGCGGGCCCGGAAATCGGCTTCTGCTCGGATTTACCATAGGGTCTGGCATTCTTACTTTGTTTGGTGCGCATCTAACAATTATGACGCTTCCAAGTTTAGTACAGCCAAGTTGTTGGCTTTTCTTCAGCAGGGCCTGGACTTAGGCCTGCGTCTGGCCTCCCTCAAGGTTCAAATTTCTGCCTTGTCTGTGTGGTTTCAGAGAAAAATTGCGACCTTACCTGATGTGCATACCTTTACTCAGGGTGTGTTGCGTATCCAACCTCCCTATGTCCCGCCTGTGGCTCCTTGGGATTTGTCGGTGGTTTTGGAGGCGTTACAAGAGTCTCCGTTTGAACCTCTTGGTTCAGCTGATCTAAAGTGGCTTTCCCTTAAGGTGGTGTTTCTGCTCAGCTAGAAGAGTGTTGGATTTGGGTGCCTTGTCTTGTAGTTCCCCATATCTGATATTTCACCGTGACCGGGCGGTTCTTGGGACTCGTCCCGGATATTTGCCTAAGGTGGTTTCTTCGTTCCACCTTAATCAGGAGATTGTGGTTCCGGCACTTGTTTCTCCTGATCTGTCTCCCAAAGAGCGGTTTGTGGATGTGGTACAGGCTCTCCGTATCTATGTGAAGAGAACTGCTTCTATTAGGAAATCTGATTCTCTCTTTGTTCTGTTTGCATTTCACAAACGGGGCTGGCCTGCTCACAAGCAGACTTTGGCCAGATGGATTAGAATGGTGATTGCACATGCTTATGTGAAGGCTGGTCTGTCAGCTCCTGCTCACATTATGGCCCATTCTACTCGGTCCGTTGGAACTTCTTGGGTGGCCCGCCGTGGTGCTACCCTTGAACAATTGTGCAAGGCGGCTACGTGGTCCTCAGTGACCATGTTCATAACATTCTATGCCTTCGATACTGCTGCTTCCCAGGATGCTTCCTTTGGACGTCGGGTTCTTGTGCCCGCTACAGTGCGTCCCCTCCCATAAGGAACTGCTTTAGGACATCCCCAATGTCTATCCTTGTGAAGCCCAGTATACCCCGCAGCAGAAAACGAGTTTTATGGTAAGAACTTACTTTTGTTAAAACTCTTTCTGCGAGGTACACTGGGCTCCACAAGGCGCCCACCCTGGCGCACTTAGCTTCTTTGGGTTGGTATGGTATTAGCCGCTGACACTTCTCCTGTCGTGGCTACTAACTGTTGTCGTCTCTTTTCCTGCTACTGCATTGAGCTGGTTAACTAAAAACTGAGTTCCTGTGCAGGGAGGCGGGGTTATAGAGGAGGCGGCGCTATGCATCTTGGGAACAGTCAAAGCTTTTGAGCCTGTTGGTGCCTCGGATCAAGATCCTACTCTACACCCCATTGTCTATCCTTGTGGAGCCCAGTGTACCTCGCAGAAAGAGTTCTTACCATAAAACTCATTTTGTCTCCCAACAACTCATAAATAAGTTTGCAAACATTGTCCCCATCACTGTACCACAGGTTTGATGATACAAAAGAATTATATTAGAAATAATTATGAATAACCGTAATGCCATCAAATCACAGATGAACTCTTTATGTGCCTCATTTATTAATACATACATTTTCCAAAATTCCTTATATGCATTTATGCTTTTCAAATGCTCTATGTATGGAACCAATGATTCTACATCGGTTGTAGCTCATATGTATGATTTACTTCATTTAAAGTTCTTTACACGTATTGGGTCCTTTAAGTATGAGTTAAGATTTTTCACATGTCTATTAAGGAATACTGTACTGTATATTAACGTTTTCCAATAGGTGAGAAGTCAGGGACCCAAATCCAGCTATCACTAGTCTCCCAGATGGTTCAACCAATAATTTATGGATCTGTGGGAGAAAATTAAAAAATGGTGATAATGGGACTAGATGACATCAGATTTCTCCGGCAGGGTCCACAGGTTATCCACAGGATAACTTTGGGATATGATGGACCGACAGCGGATTGGCACCAAACGATCACAAGCTTTCTGGCCTCTCAAGATGCAATGGGCTCATCCATATAATCCCGCCCGCCCGCCGGCTCAGTCAAATCAGTTTTTTGTTTGGTGCGGCAGGAGCCGGACCATTGTCACAAAGCTGCTGTGTTTGGCAGCCCTAAGCTTTATTTGATTTATTTTTATAGTCTTACTATGTTTTCTGAGTGATCTTTCCTAACAGCGTCTTACACGCATATTGGAAAGAGTCGCTCCAACAACTCTCCGCCGGGTCGCAACAACGCTTATCCACGGTACAAGTGCTGTCTCGACGGGCGTCTGTGTCGGATGTAACTAGCAGGTCCAGAAGACGTTACCAGGCTCTGGCCGGAGCACGGGGAGAAGGTAAGGCATCGGTTCCGCTTAGAAGGGGAATATGGACACAGCCGCACTGTTTTGGGAGGAGACTACCAAACAGTAGCTGGCGCGCCGCCACCACGGGTGCTCCAGCGCTATGCTTTAGGGATCATAAGGCACCAGGATTAGTTTGAGGCTGCGATCCCCAGGGTTGATGTCAGCAGTGGGGAGTCAGACGCTCTCCTGGCCCCCCCTCCCCCCAGTTCATGACCAGTTACCATGCGTCTCCCGCCATGAACTGATTGCCTCACTTCCGTCTCAGACTCTACCACGAGTGGACTCGGTCGCAGCATAGATGCTACATCTGTATACACTAAGGTTTACCGCTAAGAGACTGGGTTGCAGACATGAGCGTCTGCATGCACTAGCGTTCACTGAGCGTCTGTGTCCACTAAACATTACCGGAGCGGCAGTGTACACTAGTAGCGTCTGGATCCACTCAGCGGTTGCTAACGTATTGATCTATCCTGGAAGTGGGGTGAGTCTCCCTGTATCCCACTCTACGGAGTAAGGGTTATACAGCACTAAATTTCTATCTACTTTTGTTAGTATGAATAGTTAAGTTTAGTGCCTATTGCATATGAGTTTTGTACAATACTGTGGTTTTCTCTGCAATTGCGCCTGAATACATTAAAATAACTGTATAGAGAGAATACAGTAAATGTACTCCTACATACTTGAAATGTGTTCGTAGTTGATAATATGCTCATATGACTAATATATAACATGTGACTGACTGCTAGTGTGATTGCTGACGTTATATGTTTGTCAGTGTTTTCTTCTGAACCTCAATGCTGGTGCTTGGGTTGGGGTCAGATTGATATCACTTTTATGCATATAACGTGTTTTCAGTCACAGATTGTGTAGTATACTGTGGAAAAGCTGATTATTTACCATGTCTAAGAGCAGCAAAGGTGACACCAACACTCAAAACATGTTTATCCTGCGAGGTGGGGTTTCAGCAGATTGCAAGGCAGATCCCTGTTCAACGACAAATAGATCCACTTTGGGCCGTGTTTGCACAAACCTTATCCAGTATAGCTGACAGGTTGGTCCCTGCAGCTTCAACCTCAGGAATAGGGTACACTATTAACTCATACATGCTTCTACAAGTCAACAAGCTGATAAACCAAGGGTAAATATATCATCAAATTCACAGGCTAGACAGGATGATACAACAGATGATGACTCCATATACTCTACTTCACCGTATGATTACTTCACCATATGAAGAACAAAAGGAGGGTTTCAGCTCAGAAGATATAGCTGAGTTAATTGGAGCAATGAAGCCTATTCTGTCTCTAGAGGATTCAGCTGAGCCAATAATTAAAACTAAAGCACCTGTGTCTAAACGTCCCAAAACAGTTAGAGTTGAGTTTCCAGGGTCAGAGGAACTGACGAAAATTATGGAGGAACTGTGGGCTATGCCCAATAGGAAATATAGAATTCCAAAAAAAATGGGATTCTTGCTACCCTTTTCCAACTGGTGCCTCCCAAGGTAGATACGCACGTTATTCGGCTAGTGCGAAAATCTATTTTACCTTTGCCATCTACATCATTAAATGATGTCACAGACAGAAGAGTTGATGGTTTTTTTGAAAAACATTTTTTCTCTGTCAGGGGCAGTCTTAAGGCCTGCTATGGCCTCAGCCTGGATGGCAAAAGCGGTAGTTGAATGGGCTGAAGAACTGGAAAATGGCCTCGCAGGAGCAGGAGTCCCATATAGTCCATATGAACCAGGCTGCGCTATTCCTAGAAGAAGCAGCAATGGATATGGGTATGATTGCTTCTAAAGCATCAGCCTTAACGGTAGCTGCTCGCAGAGCAATTTGGCTACGTACATGGAAAGCTGAGTCCGAATCCAAAAAGGTTCTGGAAGCTTTGCCTTTTGTTAGGAACATACTTTTTGGATATTCTGGAGTCAGAAGCTGAATCCAAGAAGGTCAGGTTTCCTGTCAGTTATAATCCTAAGGCTCGGGATTTCGGCCATTTCGGTGGCAAGGTAAAACAAAAGGTGAAAATGAATCAAAGCAAACCCAGTACAATAAGTCTGGTAAAGCAAAGAAGCAATGGGCCACTAGAGGGCCAGCTTCCAAACCAGAACAGAAACCATCAGCCTGATGGTGCGGGCCTCCACCTGGGGGACTCCAAGGTAGGGGGCCATCTTCGTCAGTTTGCACACATATGGCAGCAGTCGACAAAAGACGCTTGGGTGCAAGAAGTGGTATCTCTGGGTTATGTTTTCCCTTTCAAGAAGCAGCCTCCTCGAAGGTTTCTTTTGCACCAGCCCGTCTCATATAGAGCCGAAGGCCAGAGCCCTGCAAGAAGCAGTTCAGAAATTGTTTCAGTCCGGGGTAATTATTCCAGTGCCCCCAGCACAACGGGGGCAGGGTTTTTACTCCAACTTATTTTTGGTCCAGAAGCCAAGTGGGTCATTTCGGCCCGTCCTCAATCTCAAAATGTTAAACAAATACATTTGGGTCCCAAGGTTCCACATGGAGACTTTACGCTCCATAGTTTTGGCTATGGATCCAGGGAATTACATGGTATCTCTGGATATACAGGATGCTCACCTGCATGTGCCTATAGCATTGTCCCATCAGTGTTACCTCAGGTTCGCTATCCTCCAGCAACATTTTCAATTCCAGGCATTACCCTTTGGGTTAGCCACAGCCCCCAGAGTATTTACCAAGATCATGGTGGTTATGGCAGTTTATCTCCACAAGCAGGGGATAAGGATTTTCCCATACCTCGACGATCTTTTAATCCTGGCACAATCCCAGGAATTGCTCTTGAGCCATCTCCAACAGACAATAACTTGTCTTCAGAAACACGGATGGCTCATAAATTGGGCAAAGTCGTCTCTGATTTCGTCAGAACGGATGATTCACTTAGGGGCTGTATTGGATTCAAGTCTGCAGAAAATATTTTTACCTGTGGAAAAGGTATCCAAGGTGCAGGTAATGATTCAGGAATTGTTGCACAGTCAAACAATATTAGTTCACACGGCAATGCGAGTGATGGGGTTGATGGTGTCAACTTTCGACATGGTGGAATATGCACAACTCCACTCAAGACCGTTGCAACATCTGATTCTGAACAGATGGAATGGAGTACATCAGACAATAAAGAAATAAATGATGGTACTTCCAGTAAAGGTAAAAAGGTCATTAGCCTGGTGGTTACAGACATCCTATCTAGACAAGGGGAGGCCCTTTTGGATATCAGATTGTGAGATCCTGACAACGGATGCCAGTCTTCAGGGCTGGGGAGCAGTGTCTGGAAAAATATGGTTCCAGGGACAATTGACCATAGAAGAAAGTTGCCTGCCAATAAACCTGTTAGAAATTCGGGCCATATACATGGCACTGATTCAGGCAAAGGACATTCTGCAAGGAAAACCAGTCCAGATCCGCTCGGACATTACAACGGCAGTAGCGTCCCTCAACCATCAGGGAGGAACTTGCAGCCAAAAAGCAATGAAGGAAGTAAGTCACATACTAAAGTGGGCAGAACTCCATCTTCCAGCATTGTCCGCAGTGTTCGTTCCAGGAGTCCTAAACTGGGAAGCAGACTTTTTCAGTCGACACACTATTCGAGCAACCGAATGGGCTCTACACCCGAAAGTATTTCAGACTCTAGTAGACAACTGGGGGTTGCCAGAGATAGATCTCATGGTGTCCCATCTGAACAACAAAGTTCCGGCATACGGGTCAAGAACAAAAGACCCTGGAGCGATCCTTGAGGACGCTCTGTCAGTGAAATGGGAATTTCATCTGGCATATCTGTTTCCTCCAATCTTCCCGATACCCAGGGTGGTGAGGAAAATAAAGCAAGCAAAAGGTGCCGTGATTCTAATAGCTCCGGCTTGGCCCAGAAGGCATTGGTACATAGATCTGCAGAGGATGTCGATGGATGCTGCAATTCTGCTCCCTCAACGTCCAGATCTACTGATGCAGGGTCCTTGTTATCACAGGCATATGGATCGGCTGTCTTTGACGGCGTGGCTGATGAAACCTCTATCCTGAAATAAAGAGGTTTTTCACAACCGGTAATTCAAACAATGCTCAGAGCAAGGAAACCCTCCTCTGCTCGCATTTATCACCGAATATGGCAAGCCTATATTCATTGGTGCAGTGAAAGAAATATGGATCCAAAATCTTTCACAGTATCCAGAATCTTAGATTTCCTTCAGGCAGGAATGGATAAGGGTTTTAAAGTGGCTTCTTTGAGAGTACAAGTTTCAGCATTGACTGTATGGTTTCAAAAGATAATTGCTACTTTACAAGATGTGCATACTTTTTTCCAGGGAATGCTGCGCATTCAACCACCTTTTGTTCCTCCTGCAGTACCTTGGGATTTAAGTCTGGTCCTCAAAGCCCTTCAAGGGGCTCCGTTTGAACCACTTAAGAAAGTGGATCTTAAATGGTTGACAGCTAAAGTACTCTTTCTACTGACTATGACATCAGCTAGAAGAGTGTCAGATTTAGGAGCGCTGTCATGTAAATCTCCTTTTCTGATTTTAGATCCCAATAAAGCAGTTCTCAGAACTAAGTCTGGTTATCTTCCGAAGGTGGTGTCTAAGTTTCAACTTAACGAAGAAATTGTAGTCCCGGCTTTTCAGGTGTCGGGACTTTCTGCGGGAGAAGCGTTGCTGGACGTAGTCCGTGCATTAAGAATCTACGTAGATCGTACCAGTGCCATCAGAAAGACAGATTCTCTCTTCATTCTCTACGGATTTCACAAGAGAGGATGGCCTGCTACTAAACAGACGCTAGCAAGATGGCTCGAATGACGATTTCAGAAGCATACTCTCAAGCTGATCTCCCTGTTCCAGCTAATGTCTCTGCTCACTCTACACGTAAGGTAGGTCCTTCATTGGCAGCACAACAGATATGTAAGGCAGCCACATGGTATTCCATTAACACTTTCATTAGACATTATGCCTTGGATAAAAAGAGAAAAATGTATACTCTGTGCTTAATGTACACTGTATCTAATTAAATAAAACTATAGTGTGCAGTCTGTCATGTAAATTAATTGACTCAGTGAAACTTGAAAGATACGTATAAATCAGTTTGTATTTAATAATCTTTAAAAATGACACAATTTAAACAAACAAGCAGCATATGGTATGCAACAAATAACTATTGGGTATTAACCACAATCAATATGGCACACAATGTATTAAAGTTAATATGTTATATTTACTGCATAAAATTAACATACCCTGGCGTCCCAGTGTTTAATAAAATGTCCCGCAAGGAATAACTCAGCCTTGTAATGAAAAAGCTTCTATAGATTCTGGTGTGTATTAACCCATGTGCTGGTTCCTGAGATGTTAAGTAGACAGGGTCCGTTTATATAACTGTGCACATATATGGGTAAAAGCTTCTTAGAACTAATTACAGCTGGTTTAGAAATTGCCGTATAATTACCACGGCTCTGTTCCGAGCAATTGGTGATCTTTAATAACCTGTACGTAGAACTCCAAAGGACTCTCTCCTCGTCACGGGTGTTAGGCCTCACTGCGGAGGCCAGCAGCAGTCACTCAGTGCGGGCAAACGGAGTCCTGGACGTCAGCGGTATGGTACAGGAATCAAAAGCAGTGCTCCAGCTGAGAGCCGCCGGCTGAAGCGCCCCGCGTGTATCAGGCCGTGGTAAATAATACACGCCGGGCGCTTCAGCCGGCGGCTCTCAGCTGGAGCACTGCTTTTGATTCCTGTACCATACCACTGACGTCCAGGACTCCGTTTGCCCGCACTGAGTGACTGCTGCTGGCCTCCGCAGTGAGGTCTAACACCCGTGACGAGGAGAGAGTCCTTTGGAGTTCTACGTACAGGTTATTAAAGATCACCAATTGCTCGGAACAGAGCCGTGGCAATTTCTAAACCAGCTGTAATTAGTTCTAAGAAGCTTATACCCATTTCTCTAACGTCCTAGTGGATGCTGGGACTCCGTCAGGACCATGGGGAATAGCGGGCTCCGCAGGAGACAGGGCACATCCAAAAAAGCTTTTAGGTCACATGGTGCGTACTGGCTCCTCCCCCTATGACCCTCCTCCAAGCCTCAATTAGGTTTTTGTGCCCGTCCGAGAGGGTGCAATCTAGGTGGCTCTCCTAAAGAGCTGTTTAGAAAAGTTTTTTTTTAGGTTTCAATCTCAGTGATTCCTGCTGGCAACAGGATCACTGCATCGAGGGACTTAGGGGAGAGATTTCCAACTCACCTGCGTGCAGGATGGATTGGAGTCTTAGGCTACTGGACACTTAGCTCCAGAGGGAGTCGGAACACAGGTCAGCCTGGGGTTCGTCCCGGTGCCGCGCCGCCGATCCCCCTTACAGACGCTGAAGAGACGGCAGAACGGAGGTCCGGAAAGCAGGCGGCAGAAGACTCCTCAGTCTTCTTGAAGGTAGCGCACAGCACGGCAGCTGTGCGCCATTGTTGTCACACGGCTCACTGACTCAGTCACGGAGGGTGCAGGGCGCTGCTGGGGGCGCCCTGGGCAGCAATATAATTACCTTTAGTGGCAAAATAAATACATCACATATAGCCATTAAGGCTATATGTATGTATTTTAACCCAGGCCAGTTTCTTAAAAACCGGGGAAAAGCCCGCCGAAAAAGGGGCGGAGCTTATTCTCCTCAGCACTCAGCGCCATTTTCCTGCTCAGCTCCGCTGGTGAGGAAGGCTCCCAGGTCTCTCCCCTGCACTGCACTACAGAAACAGGGTAACAAAGAGAAGGGGGGCATAAATTGGCGATATTTATATATTAAGAGCGCATATATAGTAAACAACACCTTCTAGGGTTGTTTATATACATTTATAGCGCTTTTGGTGTGTGCTGGCAAACTCTCCCTCTGTCTCCCCAAAGGGCTAGGGGGTCCTGTCTTCGATTAGAGCATTCCCTGTGTGGCTGCTGTGTGTCGGTACGTGTGTGTCGACATGTATGAGGACGATGTTGGTGTGGAGGCAGAGCAATTGCCGATGATGGTAATGTCACCCCCTAGGGAGTCGACACCGGAATGGATGGCTTTAGTTATGGAATTACGTGATAATGTCAGCACATTACAAAAGTCAGTTGACGAAATAAGACGCCCGGCAAACCAGTTAGTACCGGTTCAGGCGTCTCAGACACCGTCAGGGGCTGTAAAACGTCCTTTACCTCAGTCAGTCGACACGGGTACCGACACAGATGAATCTAGTGTCGACGGTGAAGAAACAAACGTATTTTCCAATAGGGCCACACGTTATATGATCACGGCAATGAAGGAGGCTTTGCAGATCTCTGATACTGCTGGTACCTCAAAAAGGGGTATTATGTGGGGGGTGAAAAAACTACCTGTATTTTTTCCAGAATCAGAGGAATTGAATGACGTGTGTGATGAAGCGTGGGTTAACCCCGATAGAAAACTGCTAATTTCCAAGAAGTTATTGGCATTATACCCTTTCCCACCAGAGGTTAGGGCGCGCTGGGAAACACCCCCTAGGGTGGATAAGGCGCTCACACGTTTATCAAAGCAAGTGGCGTTGCCGTCTCCTGATACGGCCGCCCTCAAGGATCCAGCAGATAGGAGGCTGGAAACTACACTGAAGAGTATATACACACATACTGGTGTTATACTGCGACCGGCAATAGCCTCAGCCTGGATGTGCAGTGCTGGGGTAGTGTGGTTGGATTCTCTGACTGAAAATATTGATACCCTGGATAGGGACAGTATTTTATTGACTCTAGAGCAATTAAAGGATGCTTTCCTTTATATGCGAGATGCTCAGAGGGATGTTTGTACTCTAGCATCAAGAGTAAGCGCGATGTCCATATCTGCCAGAAGAAGTTTATGGACGCGACAGTGGTCAGGTGATGCGGATTCCAAGAGGCATATGGAAGTATTGCCATATAAAGGAGAGGAATTGTTTGGGGTCGGTCTTTCGGACCTGGTGGCCACGGCAACTGCCGGCAAATCCACTATTTTACCTCAGACCCCCTCCCAACAGAAAAAGACACCGTCTTTTCAGCCGCAGTCCTTTCGCTCCTATAAAAAGCGACCAAAAGGACAGTCTTATCTGCCGCGAGGCAGAGGAAAGGGTAAGAAAGGGCAGCAAGCAGCCCCTGCCCAGGAACAGAAGCCCGCCCCGGCTTCTACAAAGCCATCAGCATGACGCTGGGGCTTTACAAGCGGACTCAGGAACGGTGGGGGGTCGACTCAAGATTTTCAGCAATCAATGGGTTCACTCACAAGTGGACCCGTGGGTCCTGCAGATAGTATCTCAGGGTTACATGCTGGAGTTCGAAAGGTCTCCCCCTCGCCGGTTCCTAAAGTCTGCTTTACCAACGTCTCCCTCAGAAAGGACGTCGGTTTTGGAAGCCATTCACAAGCTGTATTCTCAGCAGGTGATAGTCAAGGTACCCCTCCTACAACAGGGAAAGGGGTATTATTCCACACTATTTGTGGTACCGAAACCGGACGGTTCGGTAAGGCCTATTCTAAATCTGAAATCCTTGAACCTGTACATAAAGAAATTCAAGTTCAAGATGGAGTCACTCAGAGCAGTGATAGCGAATCTGGAAGAAGGAGACTTCATGGTGTCCTTGGACATAAAAGATGCTTATCTACATGTCCCGATTTACCCCTCACACCAAGGGTATCTCAGGTTCGTGATACAAGACTGTCATTATCAGTTTCAAACGCTGCCGTTTGGGTTGTCCACGGCCCCTCGGGTCTTTACCAAGGTAATGACCGAAATGATGGTTCTTCTACGAAGAAAAGGCGTATTAATTATCCCTTACTTGGACGATCTCCTGATAAGGGCAAAGTCCAGAGGACAGCTGGAAGTCGGTGTAGCGCTAACACAAGTAGTGCTTCAGCAACACGGGTGGATTCTAAATCTTCCAAAATCTCAATTGACCCCGACAACACATCTGCTGTTCCTGGGCATGATTCTGGACACGGTTCAGAAAAAGGTATTTCTCCCGGAAGAGAAAGCAAGGGAGTTATCCGAACTTGTCAAGAACCTCCTAAAACCAGGAACTGTGTCAGTACATCAATGCACAAGAGTCCTGGGAAAGATGGTGGCTTCGTACGAAGCGATTCCATTCGGCAGATTCCATGCACGAACATTTCAGTGGGATCTGCTGGACAAATGGTCCGGATCGCATCTGCACATGCATCAGCGGATAACACTGTCACCGAGAACAAGGTTGTCTCTCCTGTGGTGGTTGCAGACTGCCCATCTGTTAGTGGGCCGCAGATTCGGCATACAGGACTGGGTCCTGGTGACTACGGATGCCAGCCTACGAGGTTGGGGAGCAGTCACAAAGGGAAGAAACTTCCAGGGCGTGTGGTCAAACCTGGAGACGTCTCTTCACATAAATATACTGGAGCTAAGAGCGATCTACAATGCTCTAAGCCTGGCAAAATCGCTGCTTCAGGGTCAGCCGGTGTTGATCCAGTCCGACAACATCACGGCAGTCGCCCACGTAAACCGACAAGGCGGCACGAGAAGCAGGAGTGCAATGGCAGAAGCTGCAAGGATTCTGCGCTGGGCGGAGAATCATGTCGTAGCACTGTCAGCAGTGTTCATCCCGGGAGTGGACAACTGGGAAGCAGATTTCCTCAGCAGACACGACCTTCACCCGGGAGAGTGGGGACTTCATCCAGAAGTTTTCCACATGATTGTGAACCGTTGGGAAAAACCAAAGGTGGACATGATGGCGTCTCGCCTCAACAAAAAATTGGACAGGTATTGCGCCAGGTCAAGAGACCCTCAGGCAATAGCTGTGGACGCTCTGGTAACACCGTGGGTGTACCAGTCAGTGTATGTGTTCCCTCCTCTGCCTCTCATACCAAAGGTACTGAGAATTATACGGAAAAGAGGAGTAAGAACAATACTGGTAGCTCCGGACTGGCCAAGAAGAACTTGGTATCCGGAACTTCAAGAGATGCTCACGGAGGATCCGTGGCCTCTACCTCTAAGAAGGGATCTGCTTCAGCAGGGACCTTGTATGTTCCAAGACTTACCGCGGCTGCGTTTGACGGCATGGCGGTTGAACGCCGGATTCTAAAAGAGAAGGGCATTCCTGAGGAAGTTATTCCTACTTTAATTAAAGCCAGGAAAGAAGTGACCGCACAACATTATCACCGCATTTGGAGAAAATATGTTGCGTGGTGTGAGGCCAAGAAGGCTCCAACGGAAGAATTTCAATTGGGTCGATTCTTACATTTCCTGCAAGCAGGATTGTCTATGGGCCTAAAATTGGGGTCCATTAAAGTTCAAATTTCGGCCTTATCAATTTTCTTCCAGAAGGAATTGGCGTCAGTGCCTGAAGTACAAACTTTTGTCAAAGGTGTACTACATATACAACCCCCAATAGTGCCTCCAGTGGCACCGTGGGATTTGAACGTGGTTCTAAATTTTCTCAAATCTCATTGGTTTGAGCCTTTAAAATCGGTAGATTTAAAATACCTTACATGGAAGGTAACCATGCTGTTGGCCCTGGCTTCAGCCAGGAGAGTTTCGGAGTTGGCAGCTTTGTCATACAAAAGCCCATATCTGATATTCCATTCGGACAGGGCAGAATTGAGGACACGTCCTCAATTTCTCCCTAAGGTGGTTTCGGCATTTCACTTGAACCAGCCTATTGTGGTGCCTGCGGCTACTAGCGACTTGGAGGACTCCAAGTTACTGGACGTTGTCAGAGCATTAAAAATATATATTTCAAGGACAGCTGGAGTCAGAAAATCTGACTCGTTGTTTACATTGTATGCACCCAACAAGTTGGGTGCTCCTGCGTCTAAACAGACGATTGCACGTTGGATATGTAGTACAATCCAACTTGCACATTCTGTGGCAGGCCTGCCACAGCCTAAATCTGTAAAGGCCCATTCCACAAGGAAAGTGGGCTCATCCTGGGCGGCTGCCCGAGGAGTCTCGGCATTACAACTTTGCCGAGCAGCTACGTGGTCAGGGGAGAACACGTTTGTAAAATTTTACAAATTTGATACTCTGGCTAAAGAGGACCTGGAGTTCTCTCATTCGGTGCTGCAGAGTCATCCGCACTCTCCCGCCCGTTTGGGAGCTTTGGTATAATCCCCATGGTCCTGACGGAGTCCCAGCATCCACTAGGACGTTAGAGAAAATAAGAATTTACTTACCGATAATTCTATTTCTCATAGTCCGTAGTGGATGCTGGGCGCCCATCCCAAGTGCGGATTGTCTGCAATGCTTGTACATAGTTATTGTTACAAAAATCGGGTTATTACTGTTGTTGTGAGCCATCTGTTCAGAGGCTACTTCGTTTGTGTTATCATACTGTTAACTGGGTTCAGATCACAAGTTGTACGGTGTGATTGGTGTGGCTGGTATGAGTCTTACCCGGGATTCAAGATCCTTCCTTATTGTGTACGCTCGTCCGGGCACAGTACCTAACTGAGGCTTGGAGGAGGGTCATAGGGGGAGGAGCCAGTACGCACCATGTGACCTAAAAGCTTTTTTGGATGTGCCCTGTCTCCTGCGGAGCCCGCTATTCCCCATGGTCCTGACGGAGTCCCAGCATCCACTACGGACTATGAGAAATAGAATTATCGGTAAGTAAATTCTTATTATATGTGCACAATTCTATAAACGGACCCTGTCTACTTAACATCTCAGGAACCAGCACATGGGTTAATACACACCAGAATCTATAGAAGCTTTTTCATTACAAGGCTGAGTTATTCCTTGCGGGACATTTTATTAAACACTGGGACGCCAGTGTATGTTAATTTTATGCAGTAAATATAACATATTAACTTTAATACATTGTGTGCCATATTGATTGTGGTTAATACCCAATAGTTATTTGTTGCATACCATATGCTGCTTGTTTGTTTAAATTGTGTCATTTTTAAAGATTATTGAATACAAACTGATTTATACGTATCTTTGAAGTTTCACTGAGTTAATTAATTTACATGACAGACTGCACACTATGGTTTTATTTAATTAGATACAGTGTACATTAAGCGCAGAGTATACATTTTTCTCTTTGTTTTCTATACAGTTGGCAACCTAGCTAGTTGTCATACTCAGCTGCTTTTGGTGCACTATTAATTAATTAACCATTGCTACCAGCGCCAGAAGATAAACAGTTAGGGACATCTGTCCTGTTCTGTTTTTTCCCACAAACCTTTTTCATTATGCCTTGGATACCTTTGCCTCTCATGACGCTGAATTTGGGTGAAAGGTTCTCCTGTCTAATCAGGAGCGTCCCCACCACTAAAAATTTGGGAAGTCCCAATGTTATCCTGTGAATAACCTGTGGACCCTGCCGGAGAAATATACGTTATGGTAAGAACTTACCGTTGATAACGGTATTTCTCCTATGTCGGTTTCCACAGGGATCCCACCCTAACGCACCTGATTTGAGAATCTTTATACTCACTAACCTCTTCCCTCTTACATGTAAGGGTGTGCATGTGTGTTCTTCTCGCCTGAATAGGGTTCTACATAATGCTCCTGCCTAAATGCTTTGGAAACAACTGATTTGACTGAGCCGGTGGGCGGGATTATATGGATGAGCCCGTTGCATCCTGGGAGGCCAGAAAGCTTGTGATCGTTTGGTGCCAATCCGCTGTCGCTCCATCATATCCCAATGTTATCCTGTGGAAACCTGTGGACATAGGAGAAATACTGTTATCAATGGCAAGTTCTTACCATAATGTATATATTGATATTCTTATTCATTATAGAGGCCATACACAAGTAATATCCACATTTCATCCAGATATTTTTCCAGACCATCATTCTGCAGTATGGTATATGACTCTGTCACCCATTAGTCTAAATGATTTCTTTAAATATGCTAAAAGAGCCATAATTACTAGTCTTCCCCATTATCAGCTGGTTTTATAACTATTTTCATTCTTCTGTAAGTTCTTCGAAGCTTTCTTTTTCCTATTTTACTATTTTTTTTAAATTATGGGTTGCATCGTAGCATCACATACAGATACTGTATGAACTCATACATCTTTGCTACAGTCATGCCAAACAACTCCTCTTGGCAAGTCAGGTTGTGTGATAATCTTGTAGCAATGGGCATCTTTTTGCCTCTTTTTTGCAGAAAATGAGTTTTAGTTGCAACGCAATGCAACGAGGGTTCCGGCTGACTCGCCGACATGAAGAATGCAGACAGCTAAAAGACCGACAACAGAAGACAGAAAGAAACCAGTCAGACAATAGTGATAGACCGACAGTTAAAAGACAGACAAAGTTAAAATAAAGACAAAGTAAAGCCCGACAAGACCAACAGTCCGACACAACAAAGACCGATAGTTCAGAAGTCAGACAACAGTCACATCGAACACCTCTAAACCGACATCGCATAAATCGACAACACAACAGACCGACAAGTCCTTCATCAGACATGATTTATACCGAAACACAACAGACCGACAGTATATCTGCAGACACACAAAAGACGTGCATTTGACCGACATGACAAAAACCCAACAGTGCATACATAGACAGTAAAAAAGACCGACAATTAATCAAACAGACCTCGATAATATTGACAAGTAAAAGACCGACAGTGTATGCATAGACATGCAAATGATCGACAAATTATAAAACAGACAGCAATAATACCGACACATAAAAGACAGACATATACCTAGACAATACATACATATAAAAACAATAAAATAATACCGGCACGCAAAACACCGACAGATTATTAGGACAGGGGCCAATATATCGATATCAAAGACTTCTGAGACTTTCATTTCCCCAAGACTACCCTCCTACATACATGTCGCCGCGTACACACCTGTACCCTCAGCTCCAAATAGGTTAGGCGGGTGGACGGTGGTCACCCCAACAGCCCACGGCGCTACCCTCATCCGTGGAACTACAGGTCCCAGCCACACCTGTCAGCCTTACAGCTACCAAGCCCAAACCATACAGGCCAAAGTCAGGAGTGCAAGGCCAATCCGCACACACCCCTACCCTTCCCCGCAAAGCACCCCATCCCCTCAGTCACCCCTCTTCCGTCCCCCCGCGATGTCTGGGCGCCCTGTCCTGGACGCCTCCATCGTCACCCCAGCAACGGCACCATGCCGTCTAACCTCAGACGCGCCTACGCTAACAGCGTTACCCCCGGCGCTACCCTCATCCGTGGAACTACAGGTCCCAGCCACACCTATTAAACTATACTACTTAATTTTTTCTTGGAAATATTCCTCCTACACCCTCAAACACACCTCATACACTATGTCATTTACATGTGCCTACAAATGTAACCTACTACCCAAAGACATTATATCTCCCCCCAAAAATAGGAACCAGGTGACTAATGCTATTATCCAAAAAAAAAATTATAAAAACCAATTAATTATCCTCCTAACAAAACATTTCTTAACAACTTGTCTCTTTTTTAAAAATCTCTTTCCTAAACCTCTTAGTCATGAAAAAAAAAACATTCAACTCCAGATAACCCTTTAGCCCCTAAAAGCTTACTTACGTGATTTATGATTGACATTATATTTAGTAGCCTGTGCATGACTATGTTGTCTACTCTATTAAAATCAAATGTGTAAAAGTCATGGTGCTTCCCTATTAATATCTGTACTCCCGCATGCAACTTCTAACAATTGAACTATATGTCATAGCTAGCCAATAATTGAATCCATTATTTTTCTGCAATGAATGTAAGCCCCAACAATCAACCTGCAACACTTGTCCTAAAGTCATGATCACCTCTTACACTAGTACCTTCAGTGCTCACCTTCTCCATCTCCTCTCTACCTTCCTCCTTTACCACATAATATATTTTGCCTTGTTCTAGAGTAACCGTCACCACAAGCAATAGCATTTTGTTTTGGCAAAGGAGATGCAACGCTAATAGCGTAACCCCCTTGCGCAAATGTAGTATTTTTAACTACAGTTCACAGCATGGACTTTCCGAGGTCATAATCTCAATTTAAACCCATAATGCAAAATTTATTTTCTGTTCCTAAACAGTTCCACATTCCCCCTACCTTTACTCACAGTAGCGCACTCCTCCATTTTCCCTCCTCATACCTCCCCGCTATTTCTATGCTGCTAGATTCATTATCTCACCCTCAAAATGTATCCATCTAAATATCATAATAAATTTATTCTGTTTTATGCCCAATATTCTAAATCATCTTGTACCAATACCCTCCAAAACGAACATCATATAATATTTGAATTTAATCTTCCTATCCTATGTAATCTTACTATCCTACAGTCAAATTATATCCCCACCACAACTTTAGAATCAGGTCTTAGAAATTCACTAGTAAACTATTTTTAGACAAATCCAATTAGTTTTCATCTTAAAAAAACAATTCAAATCAACATGTATCTTGTCTCCTTTTTATCTGTGATCTAAACCCCTGGCTCCTAAAACACACATTCAACTCCAATCAACCCTTTTTCTAATAAAAGGTCACTAGATTTATGGCTCACTTTATCTTTCTTCTACATGACTATCTTCTACACCCTTTAAATCAAATGTGTCTAAGTAAAGGTTCTGAACTCTTAATAGCTGTAACCCTGCATCCAACTCCCCACAGTTCAACTACATGCCACAGCTAACTTTAAATATTATAAGTTATTTTGCTGCTATTAATTCACACTACAAACAGTGAACAATTTTACTCTATTTATCTTCACCCACATTCTTAGCATCACATATCTTATTCACCTCCGTCAACCCCTCCCCTCTGAACATTTACTAGGACACATCATCCCTCACTATTAAATAATTATCAGTTTACATGTTTCCTATATAGTATGTCCCTCCACCACCATTGCCGCCATTTGAAAATACCTCAATATTTTGCATGTCCTACAGTATTTACCAATTATTTTACTTATAAAAATATTCCAAAAATTTACCCACTTTAATACCATTTGTATTTATATATTTTTATTTGCGTAAAACACATTTTTCACATTGTATGTACCAAAATAAACTTAGACATTCACCATAAATAACTAACAAATGTAAAAATAGAATATTAAATATTTAGTATCTATTTTAAAGTTATTATGTAAGATAAAAAAAAGTCTCTCTAATTAAACCACCTGAAGAAAACTAAAGCAGACCTAGAAATGTCAAACAATAATTTTAAATTGCTAAATCTTTATCATTGTTCTTCTCAGTGTTTTGTCTTAGTTTACTATGTCTTACTATCCTTTAAGAATTTCCAATAAGAATGTAAAATAAATAATTTTAAATATTTTTGTCCTGAACTATATTGATATTTTGAAATGTGAATTTCTTCGAAAGGATTCCTTGTAGGCTGGGCCCTTGTACGCTTGTGTCTTTCTCTCCACCCCGGACAGTCCAAGTCTCCTGGCCTGTGGCCTTAAGCAGTATCTTCTAACAGAGCTAGGGAGAGAAAAACATGTTAGATCACACAATCCTGACACCTGTGCCTCCAACACTGTCCCTATGTCAATGCATTGCCATTGAATGCCTCTGATGCAAGTCACTGTCCCCAATGCCACCTAGGAAGTGTCACCCCAACAAACACAGCAATCCACTTTGCACTTACCAACTTAGTTCCACTCTCCAAGCTCTATGCCAGCTTCAGGTAAAGGATTCCTTGTAGGCTGTTGTTGCTTAACATTTTTTTTAATTAAGTTGATGTTCCTCAGGCTGTGTTATTTATTCTCCTCATTTTTATTTATTTTTTTCATCATTTTGTGTCTCAATTTTTCATTTGGATACTCATGTTGCCGTCATGTTTGTAGCACAAATTTTCAATGTTTTTGCTGGTCAGATTGCTTTGTTCCTTGATGCCACTCAGGTTGTGATGTTTCTGGCTGCTCCTGTTCACTAGTTTGCTGCTCTGGTTGAGCTCTTTCTGTCCGCTCCTCCTCTGGTATTTCCTGCACCATTTGACGTCTTTCTTCTTCTTCAGCATATCTTCTGATTTGCCAATTCGCATATTCCAGTCTGGCACGCATTTCCAAGAGCTCATTGTATGCTATTGATTCAGTATTTCCTGAGGTTGATGTTGATGGGTCAGTTGGTCTTTGCATGTTGGATTCCCATTGTGGAGGTACAGTTGTGTTCAATCGTCTACCTTCTTCCGTCAACAGCTGCAGGGTGTTTGCTATCATGCGTGTGTTGGTCACTGACTCGTACTGGCCCAGCACCATCTGTTGTATGTTTTCATGAACTTGTTGGCTCAGGGAAGTGCTCAAAGCTTGATTTTGGGAAATATTATCAAAGAATGAACCTATTGCAAGCAGTGCATTTCCATGTGCGACCTGTGTTGTCCTTATTTGATTCAACATCTGCTGCATCTGGTCATAATGATTGTCCAACCTCTGGACATCTTGTATCCTTCGTTGCTCCATACCTTTTAATGCTTCAAGGATTGTATCTAGGCTTGTGACAGTATCCAGAGCTGTTGCTTCCATCCCATGTGCCTCGGTAGATGTCTCCATCAATGCCGTCTCCCATGCCTCGCCTGGCGTCTCCCGTGCCTCGCCTGGCGTCTCCAGTGCCTCGCCTGGCGTCTCCCGTGCCTCGCCTGGTGTCTCCCCTACCTCGCCTGGCGTCTCCCCTACCTCACCTGGCATATCCCCTGCCTCGCCTGGCGTCAACATGAATGCCATCTCATGCAATGTGTCGGCCTTCTCCTGTGTCTCAGCCGCTGTTTCCAACGATGCCATCACATGCACTGTAGATGCCGTCTCCTCTGGAATGCCTGCTGTCTCTACTACCTCTGCTGCCATTTCATGCGGTGTGTCTGCTTCTCCCATCACGGACGGGAAATGCACTGGTGCCACCTCCTTTTCCACGGCTGCTGCCTCATTTGGCTCGGTTGCCAACTCCTGTGCTGTGCAATAGTTGTCATCTCCACCTTCTTGATCTGACTCCTGTCTATTTTCAAATGACACTCTTCGTGGTCTCTTTCTTCCAGAATCTTGAACTAAAAATAGTAATGTTAATGACGTCTAGCCTAAAAACTCCTTTTTTATACATCAACCACATAAACCATCCCTCACCTTCTGTTTCCTGTAGTGTTGTGGATGATTGAAGCTTTGATGTTGAATGCTTCCTTAACATTCCATGCCTTTGTGGAATTGTTTCCTTTGCTGTCTCCAGTGCTGTTTCTAAGGTTTATACATCACATAAGTTAGGTATAAATTACTAATAGATAACATATAATAATTGTAAGCAAATGTTAAATATATCTATTTACCCGCTGTCTTTTGCATTGCTGAGGGAGATTTCTTCATTGGTGTACTAATTTTTTTGGTCTTATCACCCTTTGTCCGTGTTGTGTCCTTGCTTTTAGTTTTCTTTGTTGTCGCTGTTTAAGAAATTTTATTAATATTTTTTTATGTTAGTAAAATATTAATCAAAATAAAGAACGTAAAAATAAAACACAATGAAAACAATAAATGCACCCAAGTTTACCTGTAGCACTTGTTCCGGGCATGTCTGCGTCTCTGACAAGCTGAAAGTAGTCCTGGAACTTTTTCTCCCATTCCTTATATAGCTTGTTTCCTTCTTGAATTTTCTTATTAGTCACCCTCTTGCAATCACGCAGCCTTTTCTTGCAACTTGCAACACTCCGTTTTGTAGTGCCAGCTGAAGAAACTTTGTTTGCTATCTGCTCCCACGTTGTATTCTTGAATTGGTGATGTACATTCCTTGCCTGTGTACCAAATAGTTGACAGGTTATTGTACTAACATGATCAATGAGAGCTTCTGTCTCCTCATCGGTGAATTTGGAGGCCCTTGTACTGGTCCCTTCTCTTGCAGAATCATCCATCATGTGAACCTCCAGTCACATGCTCCTGTGGTCTTGATTCCTGGTCTTCCCCGCTGTAAAGATATAGGCAGGGGCTAATACTGTATTTGTGGTGTTTCAATCTTTATAGCGTTTAATGTACTTTTTATTCCTTCTGTTCCCATGTCTCTCTGGCTTGTGTCACTATTACCCCATGTGTGTGTTCATCCATTAGCCTATATATTCTGTACTATAATCTTACCCAGGTAAATACAGGTGTGCTGTGACCTGGCACCTAGTGCTGCCATGTTATGTTATTGTAGGAGGATGCCAGTCTGGTAGGAGGTTATTACAGGTTATCATTGCTATGCCTATTGAGTCCATCCTGTGATCCTTATATGGTCACACAGGAAATACATTTGAGGACCAGGTAATGTCTCTTTGAAGCTTCTCCTCCACAGGGGACAATCGGGACTTAATCCAATTTCCCTGTCATTGTCCCTTCTGTTTACTGTCCTCTGTTCCATCCTGGTCTCTGACAGACATCACGGAGCCTGACCCAGCATGTGATCAGCAGGAGAAGGCCAGCTGTGGGAGGGAGTAGGGAAATACCTGAGGTGGGATACCACCAATCAGGAACCTGCGTCTCCTCCCCAGGTGAGCGCTGCATGATGGGCATTTGGAAGGTTTTAAAAGAGGGTGCGCAGGTCAGCTCCGGATGTTAGTCGCAGGACTTTGGCTAAGGGGTGATTCTCTGCCAGGGTACCTTGTGGAACGCATCAACAGTGCTGTGTGGACTTATATGTACTTACTACTGCATGGACTAATCTGCTATCACTGCTGTGTGGACTCAGTGATAGTTCTGCTGTATGGACTTGTTTATCTGGAACTTCTGCACGGAATTTCTGTGGACCTAAATCCTCTACTGGGACTTACTATCTGGACTGCTACCTGTATACTGTTTCTGGGCTATATTTACGTCTGTTTCCTGTGAATTATCTATTCCTGTGTGCTGTGAGAAATAAACCATCACTTTGGTTTCATCGGCTCTGTGTCTGAGTGATTAGAAGAACCCCGTATCTTCACACCCGCTATGTGTACTTTGTGGCTGTGAACTTTCTTCATCACCTGTGAAGGAGAGCGAACGTTGTCTACCTCTATCCTCAGCCATTCCTAAGAAATTGTAAAGAAAAACATGAATTATATTACCAAAATAAAAAAAAAATTCTTTATACAAGTAATCTATAAAAACATGTACTTACAACAATTCAAAAATCGTATATAAATATGCCTTAACAACAGTAATCTGCATAAAATTCATGTTTCACTGAATGCCTCAGTAAGAGTTTCGTCATACCTGTATTCATCAATATTACTATATAGATACACATAAATACACACAAACATATATATATATATATATATATATCTATAGATATATCTATAGATATATATATGACAAAAATTATAGACTGAACATAGAAATCACATTTTGGACACTTCTTTTAAATTTACAAACACAGTGCAAGGTGTCTTGTGTTCGAACATAAGCTATAAGGTATGTGTCAGATATACCTTAAACCTAGTGCCCATATTTGCAGTTATATTATGGTTGATACAGTTGACATTTTTACATTTTAATAACTCTGGAACAGTTTTGGATATTAGTCACGGACCCCGGCCGCCTCACTCTCCGGATACACCAATCCGAGAGTTGCGCCAGCGCCGTGCGAATCTCCGCTGCCACCAGCAAAGACTTTTCAACATATTGCGGACGTTGCAGGTGTCTTTAGCTTCACCTGTGATCACCTGTCTCAATATTTCATGAAAACCATAGGTAACGTACTTCACTTGGCTTGACTTGGGTTCAAGAACACAGCAGTCAGATCTAATTATATGTTTATTATAATCAAGAAATATCTTCGGGTTTACAATGGTAAAAAGATTACAAAGAATATAAGGAGTTTAGAAAAGATATACAGGTTACTAGCAGTCTCAATAAACAAAAAGAGAATAATTTTAGAAGCCTAACTTACTCAACCTCAGTTAGCCTTCTATGTGGAGGGATCTCACAATGTAAAATATATGGTGCATTCCCAGCTCCTGGCTGCTTCCCTCAGAGAATGAGCAAAACAGTGTGTGTGTGAGGGACAGATATAGCCCCCTCATAGCTGCAGGCCCCCCACCCTTTCTTTAACTCTCTCAATGCTGGGTACCTGGGCAGTAACAACCAGACTTCATTTGGTTTCACTTTCAACAACTGTCTTCCTTTTAAGTTTCAAGAGGTCAGGTTTCTTGGCCTGGCCTGGCTTGTGGTAATGTCATTTTGTTATGAACCACAGGTAGTGGTTCATTCCTATTTTATGTTTATAAAGTTGTCTTGCATGCCAGGATTTCCGTTGCTCTGTTTTAGAATACTCTTGTCTGCTGCCGCTGGTGAGTCTGTGTAATTGCAGCTTGTTCCCATGTGTTCAGCCTCACCTGGCTGCTAATTGCATCTTGTCAGTTTAGAGTCATGCAACAGGGCAGCTGCATGGGATTATTAATTAGGCCTCTCTGTTATATGCTGGCTGTTTGCAATTCACAGATGCTGGTGATATTCCTTGGTTTGCAGTCTGCTTGAAGTTTGAGCTGGTTCCTGTCAGTCCCTGTGTTGATTCCTGTGTCAGTCCCTGTGTCGATTCCTGTGTCTGATCCCGTGTCCTGCTGTGAGGCGTTCCTGCCCTGAGTTCCAGTGGCTTTGCCTGTCCCTGGTCAAGTCTTCTGGCTTCCTGGTGTCCACCGGTCTGTCGTTTTGGATTCTGCCTGTCCTCCAGTTCTGAGAGTCGGTGTCGGCAGCATTAGAAGTTCCTGTCCGTTTGCCAGTATTCGTACCGGTTCCGTGAGTAGCGGCTCTCCCGCGTCCGTTGGCCTAGGCCGCTGTATTCCATTATTGTTTCTGTCCCTGGTGTTTTGCAGAGGGTTCTGCTTATGCTGTCACCGCCGGTACACAAAGGTATTGTGTCGGCGTGTGATCAGCATTTCCTTTGTTGTTCTTTTCCTTTGGCGGTTTCTCCGCACATACTTTAGGTTTTTAGTTAGCTTGTAGCCCCTGGCCTGTTTGCTTAGTTAGAGGTCCTCTTGTTATCATTCTGCCTCGGATTTCCCTTTGTCTCTCATTAAGACCGGGGGGCACCGGAGTTGGGCAGACATAATCCGCCCTTCAAACGTGGCTACCAAGGGCTCAAGAAACCATAGTCTCGCAAGGGATTTCCGATAGCACGGGTGAGACAACAGAGTTAGGGCGCCAGGGGCTATTCCCTTTCCATTCCCCTTTCCCAGCATTCCGTCCTGGTGCTCTGGACTCACTTCATGAACATCTCCCTTGTTCTGAGCACCAGGAACCCAACACATTTATAGCTTGTTAGATAAGGTAAAAGCCATAAACTAACCTCTGACTCTCCCACTATACATCAGTGTCCTCTACTCCCATATCTATGTGACTATGGGTTCATTTAAAGGACAGGATGGAAACCATTTTGTGTCACAGACTCCATTACAATATACACGTAGACATCACATACAATTCTTAGTTCGCTGGATACAAATGAATGTCCTATTCGCCACATTCCCGCCAGTGAATTGAAGCTTAAGGGGACTAGTGACACACGTCACAGTCTTACTTGTGCGCCAGTGACCACCTGCTCATTTTGGCGTGAAAGCCCATCAGCATGACCTTCCCTGTGCATAATGGCAAAATTGTAACGCTGCAGCATCAGGCACCATTTTATGAGGTTTCCCCTGTCTCCAGAGACTCTACTCAGCTCACTCTGACAGATTCCTCCTGTCCCTAGCCATTCAGTGCTTCGGTCTAAGGAACCACTGCTGATTCCTCCAGAGGTTAATGTGCAGCCCTTCTGCATTGCCCTCTGCTGGGTACCTATAGCGAGGCAACCCGTCACATCTTTATACAGTGTGCCCACATCATTCCTAGGTGTCTGTAACTCGGCAGGTCTAGTGGTACTATAATGGGGAGAAATTTCCTCATTAACACATACTGGGGAAAATACACCTAGATACTTCTCCCCAACAAACTCTTCCTGTCCTTGTGCTCTTTCCTGATGTGGTTGCCTGCCCCTCACCCACACGGTCCCGGAGGTGGGGGCACCTTGCTCTACGGGATGCCCTTGACAGGTTTCACTGCACATCATTTGGGGTATACCTAGGACATTGGGATCATCACCTAAATGTCTCTTTCTCAAAGAAATTCTTCCTGATTTATCTCCCCAGCCTGTCTGACTGATCTGTGTCTTTACAGATGCTAAGTCAGAGTCAGCTGGTTGTCCTGCTTGGAATTCCTCACCTCTGATGAGCTGATCAGTGTGAGGGAACAAAGCAGGGGGCAGCCCTTCCTTGGTATAGTGGGCAAATATGTGTTTTGTGACGGGAACACACTCTTTCGTACACGGTGCTCCCTGTGTTGCTATCTCTGCTGTTAGTGTATGTGTTATAGCTGCGTCACAGCTACGCCTTTGTCACTCGGCCCCATCTTCACAAGACTGGGGTTGCCCACCTCCATACACCTCTGTGAATAACCACTGTGTACTTCTACACTCCTGTTACCTACACCTGGAGAAAGAATAACATGTTCCTTTCCTGGCTCAGCCGCAGGAGAAGGTTGATAGGCCCTCGCCCTCAGAGGTTCTGCAGCTTCTGACTGTGGCCCACCCCACCCTGGCTGCTCTCTATCAGGACAAAGGGGGGTTTGCATGGCAGAACTTGCATCACACTCCTGTCCAAACCTTTTGTTCATCTTAACACCTGGCACTTGTAAATGGGGATTCTCATTCTGGTTGACCACAATTTCACACTTTTTACATACATCAGTGCCTATGTCCAGAACAGTCATTCCTGACACTGATAAGTTTTCTACTTTCATTGCTAAGTGTAAAGGAGACAGTCTCTTATCAGCAGAAATACTTTCTGATTCCTTTTCAAGGGTTAATGTGCAGCCCTTCTGCATTGCCCTCTGCTTGGTACCTAACATGCTGGCAGCACCCCCGACAGACACATTATTTCCTATATTGATACATGCATCATCAGAATTACTGGTAACCTGTATACAAGACAATACATCATCCCCATGGACTCCCTTCCCTAGGCCAGTATCTGAGCTTGCAACTTTCACAGGGAGGGAGGGGGGCAGAGGGGGATCTCTGGCTTTTGAGTCACCCTCCCCACTTGCAGGGGTTAAATCACAGATTTTCTGTGCTGCTGCACTGCGTGTCATTACTGCTACCCCAGGCATGGTATTACATAAAGTATTCAACACAGTATTATGATCAATACAAGGAATCATTGCCTCTCCTTTATACATAGACGTTTGCCTGTTTTCGGGGCCCCTCAGTACCTGCAAATCAATTTGAACATTTTCAACAATACAGGGAGTAATTTCTTTGTCCCTACACATAGACATTGGCATGTTATTTTCTAGTTCACACTGGTTGGTAACATTTTCAGCAACACATACATTGGCAATAATGTTGTGTGGATCAGTAGGTGTCCCCTGAGGAAAAGAAGGGTTAGTTCCTGCAGCAATACAGTTCATTTCACTGGTATTATCACAAGTCTCTAGCACAGTAGAAAATGCAAAATGTTCACGGGGCACTACATTTTTACCCAGAGTTACTTCTGTGCATGATCCAGCAGCATCATATACCATTACAGGCACTGTACACAGAGCAATACTATTGCAAGGTTTAGCATCATCACGTACTACCTGAGATGATTCACATATTTCAACCGACTTAGAAATATCAGGCACAGATTGTGCTATCAATTGTCCAAAGTCAGTCTTCCCGAACACATTCTTGGGAATAATATCTGACACTCCCACCTCTCTTGTCGACATAATCTCCTCCACAATCAGGTTCTCCTGAAAATCAGCTTCTTCCAGCTGCAAATTCTGCGCAGATGGTGGTAATATGCTGTTCGCACCAACATCTCCTCCCAGTAGGGTACACTGCACCTTTGGAAGCGAGAACTCCGTAACATAGTCCACACTGACTGTAGATGATGGGGGTACATGTTCCTCCTGGGGCACCCCTGCAGGCTGGACTACTGCTTCTTCCGCTGATAAAAGAAGCTTTTGCAGACGTTGTCTTTCATCATCCACTCTGCGACACTGATCGTGCCAGAATGGGGTATCGAGCTTCCTCAAACTGTGTGCCTCTCTCCATGCATCTTCAAAAATTTCCTGCAGCAAGTACCCAGGATTCATCTCTGGTCCTACCCACAGAAATTATATTCTATACTGGCTGAAGGCATTGCTCTCATCTTTCTGTGCATAGGTGAGCTGCATGATCATCTCTCTGCGGGAATTGTTGCAGCAGGAGATACCTTGCAGCTGACATTCATTGATTAGCTCATCTGTACTCATCCTGGCAAACAGTTCAGCTGGGTCATCCCACCATGGCTCTTCTGACTCTGTCTCGGATGGTTGCCAGGAATTTTCTACCATCTCCCTGGCAGCCTCACGTTCCAGAGCTGCTTGGCGTTCGGCAAGGATCTGTTGCCCCAGATGCATAAGGGTTGCCCAGGCTGGAGATGACTTCATAGATGAAATTGCACTCTGTAAATACTTATCCAGGTCAGGATCTTCAGTGTAGATGTAAGAGGTGCCTGACCTCCACTGGGTATTTGCAGTACTGTCCACGTTCACATAGTCCGTCATACTAGGGACTTGATCCAGGCAAGGTTTAACAGTGACCTCCCTGGTCTCATGGTATCGCGAGCAATTACTTTCTTGTCACGATGCAATTTGTAGCTCACACTCTCTCTTAGCTACTCGGTTTGCAGAACTCGTTTCTGCCATAGGTCTCTCCGTCTGCACCAGCTGTGCAGCACTGGCAGGCCCTATCTCTCTCTCCTCTCGTGCACTGGAACACTTTTCCCCTGTCCAGCACGCAGCTCCGACAGTTTCCAGGAATGGGGAGATAAGATCCACATTTGAGGCAGCCACAGCAGGCCTCACATCGATAACAGAGTCCACATCAGAATCCAGCGTCGCACTATTACTACCCGCAGTACATAATAGTCCAGTACGCAATACATCTCCTACTGTCTCAGCAGCCCAGGCCGATGTATCATTTCCACGCACAGGTTTGCAGCCATCATGATGCTCTGTATCTTTCCCATACTTGATATCCGTTGGCGAATATTCATCCAAGGCCATATGCACAGACCTCGCGTCGATAACCGAGTCCACATCAGAAATCAGCATGGCACCATTACTACTCGCAGTACGTAACAGTCCAGTGCGCAATACATCCCCTACTGTCTCGGCAGCACAGGGCGATGCATCATTCCCACGCACAAATTTGCCATCATCCTTCATCAGATGCTTAGACTTAGTCATCTTTGATCTCATTTTCGCCAAAATAAAATAATAGAAAAGAAAAACAAGAGAAGGGGAGGGGAACAGAGACTGCGTTCACGGTATATAATTTCTAACTATTGTCTTTTGTAAGCCCGAGTTCTGACTCTGGTGAAGTGGAATTACTCCCACTCACTCAAGTTCTTGTAAAAAGTTATTTATCAATCCCACACACTGCCAGCCACTTTGTCACGGACCCCGGCCGTCTCACTCTCCGGATACACCAATCCGAGAGTTGCGCCAGCGCCGTGCGAATCTCCGCTGCCACCAGCAAAGACTTTTCAACGTATTGCGGATGTTGCAGGTGTCTTTAGCTTCACCTGTGATCACCTGTCTCAATATCTCATGAAAACCATAGGTAACGTACTTCACTTGGCTTGACTTGGGTTCAAGAACACAGCAGTCAGATCTAATTATATGTTTATTATAATCAAGAAATATCTTCGGGTTTACAATGGTAAAAAGATTACAAAGAATATAAGGAGTTTAGAAAAGATATACAGGTTACTAGCAGTCTCAATAAACAAAAAGAGAATAATTTCAGAAGCCTAACTTACTCAACCTCAGTTAGCCTTCTATGTGGAGGGATCTCACAATGTAAGATATATGGTGCATTCCCAGCTCCTGGCTGCTTCCCTCAGAGAATGAACAAAACAGTGTGTGTGTGAGGGACAGATATAGCCCCCCCATAGCTGCAGGTCCCCCACCCTTTCTTTAACTCTCTCAATGCTGGGTACCTGGGCAGTAACAACCAGACTTCATTTGGTTTCACTTTCAACAACTGCATACCTCCCAACTGTCCCGATTTTCGCGGGACAGTCCCGTTTTTTGGGGACTGTCCCGCTGTCCCACCCGCGGGCCACAGTGTCCCGCGGTGGGGGGGGTCAGTTGGGAGGCTCTGTCAATCGCTGCTCTGCTTAGCAGAGCAGCGGTGAATAGACGCTATGCGCATGCGCACAGCGTCTATTCAGTGGAGTCAGAGGGAGAGGGAGCATGCCAGCGGCTTACAGAGCGCTGGGCATGCCCCCTCAGTGACGAAAACGGAGGCGTGGCTCGCGATCGCGGGTCCTCCCACGAAGCCACGCCCCCTTTTCATAGGCCACGCCCCCTTCCGGGAACGCCGCGCAAGTGTCCCGCTCCAAAAAGAAGCAAAGTTGGGAGGTATGCAACTGTCTTCCTTTTAAGTTTCAAGAGGTCAGGTTTCTTGGCCTGGCCTGGCTTGTGGTAATGTCATTTATAGCTTGTTAGATAAGGTAAAAGCCATAAACTAACCTCTGACTCTCCCACTATACATCAGTGTCCTCTACTCCCATATCTATGTGACTATGGGTTCATTTAAAGGACAGGTTGGAAACCATTTTGTGTCACAGACTCCATTACAATATACACGTAGACATCACATACAATTCTTAGTTCGCTGGATACAAATTAATGTCCTATTCGCCACAATATTCAAGAAGGTGTGGTACCTTTACCAGCGGTTTTAAGTCTTTCATTGGACAATTCACTAACAAAACAAACATCATTTATTTATTGAGGTTGTGAGAAGTGAGCTATCTGTGAGGAATACTTGATTATCCAATTTTAAATAATAAATTAGTTGGCTATGTGCTACAACCACACCACACTATTAGTGATGAGTGCAGACATTGCACCACACTTCTTGGTTTGCGAGTGCTGTTGTTTTATATATATATATATATATATATATATATATATATAAAAAATCAGCACTCACCATGGCAAGCTCACTTATCACAACATCAATAAATACATGATGGGGGTGTTAGTATGTGAATTGGCCAATGCACACACACATATATCTATCTATCTATCTATCTATCTATCTATAGATATAGATCTAGATATATATATATATACATATATATATATATATATATATATCTAGATCTATATCTATATATATATATATACACTAACACACAATCAATTTAAAAAAAATAATAAATACAGATCTAAAGGAAGGAAAATAAGAAATTCCTATACCCTATCAGTAATACAATAAACTTAGTCGTCAAATGTATATAGACACATTAATTGTAACCGCACATTGATATGGGACAAAAAATATCTAGAATAAAACATGACCAACATTATCATTAATATAACTATATAAGCTTTTTTTAATTAATAAAATGTGTATTAATTGACCAAAAATCATAAAGCTGGTATTATAAGAGATTGCAAACACAAGATCAATAAAAGTAAAATCTAATTTTTTCCAGTTCAAAAATTAAAATAAAATAAAAAAAATGTAATGAAAATAGTAAGGACAACCATTATATTAACATTTTTTTAATTTGCTTGTGTTTAACAAACACTTGTGCCTTTCATAAAGCACAAAAAAATTTCCAAAAAGATTTCTAAATCATGGTTAAACAAACACTAGTTGTTTTACATTTAATAATTTTGGAATATTTTATTCAACGTAATGTTGTTTTGGAAGGTATAATGACCATATCTCAAGACGTCACCGTGGCACAATCAGCACACATGGCGCTGTGCTGAGCGGTGTGAAATATGTGTGGGGACCGGTTAAAGCAGCACACATCTCTCGCCGGATATGTCCTTGAATTAGAGACAAACTTACGTTTGGAAGGTATAGGAAATTCAATGACGCGTCAAAGCAGAAATTGATCGGTCAAATGAAGCAAGATGAGTGTTGATCACTATCACTTTCTTCATCCGATTTTGAAAGCCAATTCCAACATGCTGTCACTGTCAGTGTCAGGATCAGAGAAAGGAAAATGGCAATTGAGCTAGGGCGGTACTTACAAATTTATGCCAAAAAAAAGTGCGGGAAAATGAACATAGTGGCATTTCTTGAAATACTCTGCTGGGATTGGTTTAGGAAAATGCACCACTAAATGTAATTAGAGGCTGAACACTCTACGTAATCAGAGGAGGAACTTTGAGAAGAAGGGGCAGTGAACCTGCTTTACGATAATTTTTCATATAGTTAAACACAGATGTGTTTTAGACTTTTTTGGGTCTATTGTGCTATAATAAAATATTTCAGGAGGAACACCATTTTTTTACTCTAATTATAGAGACAGTGTGGTGAGGTGAGATTGAATATGGTTCAGCTTTACATTTGCGCGCTTGAATGTAGCCTCGCTGACCGATGTGGCTGGGACCTGTAGTTCCACGGTAGAAAGTTGCGCCGTTGGCTATGCTATTAGCCTAGGCACGTCTTATCATAGACCCCATGCTATTGATGGGGTGACGATGGGTGCGTCCAATACAGGGCGCCCAGAAACAGCCATGTTAAGGGAGAGAGGGTTGAATGAAGTGAACGGGTGCGCTGTAGGGTCTGGGGGGAGGTGTGGTGGTGGTGGGGGGTTGTTTGCGCGCTTGAATGTAGCCTCGCTGACCTATGTGGCTGGGACCTGTAGTTCCACGGTAGAAAGCTGCGCCGTTGGCTATGCTATTAGCCTAGGTGCGTCTTATCATAGACCCCATGCTATTGATGGGGTGACGATGGGTGCGTCCAATACAGGGCACCCAGAAACAGCCATGTTAAGGGAGAGAGGATTGAATGAAGTGAACGGGTGTGGTGGTGGTGGTGGGGGGGGTTGTTTGCGCGCTTGAATGTAGCCTCGCTGACCGATGTGGCTGGGACCTGTAGTTCCACGGTAGAAAGTTGCGCCATTGGCTATGCTATTAGCCTAGGTGCGTCTTATCCTAGACCCCATGCTATTGATGGGGTGACGATGGGTGCGTCCAATACAGGGCGCCCAGAAACAGCCATGTTAAGGGAGAGAGGGTTGAATGAAGTGAACGGGTGCGCTGTAGGGTCTGGGGGGAGGTGTGGTGGGGGGGGTTGTTTGCGCGCTTGAATGTAGCCTCGCTGACCGATGTTGCTGGGACCTGTAGTTCCACGGTAGAAAGCTGCCCCGTTGGCTATACTATTAGCCTAGGCGCGTCTTATCATAGACCCCATGCTATTGATGGGGTGACGATGGGTGCGTCCAATACAGGGCGCCCAGAAACAGCCATGTTAAGGGAGAGAGGATTGAATGAAGTGAACGGTGCGCTGTAGGAACTGGGGGGAGGTGTGGTGGTGGGGGGTTGTTGTTTGCGTGCTTGAATGTAGCCTCGCTGACCGATGTGGCTGGGACCTGTAGTTCCACGGTAGAAAGTTGCGCCGTTGGCTATGCTATTAGCCTAGGCGCGTCTTATCATAGACCCCATGCTATTGATGGGGTGACGATGGGTGCGTCCAATACGGGGTGCCCAGAAACAGCCATGTTAAGGGAGAGAGGGTTGAATGAAGTGAACGGGTGCGCTGTAGGGTCTGGGGGGAGGTGTGGTGGGGGGGGGTTGTTTGCGCGCTTGAATGTAGCGGCTGGGACCTGTAGTTCCACGGTAGAAAGCTGCGCCGTTGGCTATGCTATTAGCCTAAGCGCGTCTTATCATAGACCCCATGCTATTGATGGGGTGACGATGGGTGCGTCCAATACAGGGCGCCCAGAAACAGTCATGTTAAGGGAGAGAGGATTGAATGAAGTGAACGGGTGCGCTGTAGGGTCTGGGGGGAGGTGTGGTGGGGGGGTTGTTTGCGCGCTTGAATGTAGCCTCGCTGACTGATGTGGCTGGGACCTGTGGTTCCACGGTAGAAAGTTGCGCCGTTGGCTATGCTATTAGCCTAGGCGCGTCTTATCATAGACCCCATGCTATTGATGGGGTGACGATGGGTGCGTCCAATACAGGGCGCCCAGAAACAGCCATGTTAAGGGAGAGAGGGTTGAATGAAGTGAACAGGTGCGCTGTAGGGTCTGGGGGGAGGTGTGGTGGGGGGTGCATCACTTTAGGCACGACACATGTATGATGTCTGTACACTGCCTGTATTCTTCACATAACGTAATGATATATATTATGCACATATACTATGAATTTCCATCTACCATTTTTAAAATAACTATTTCCGGTCTAAACTTTGCATACTTTAAGCGCCACACCCGTTTTTTGAATCGTAAAATGATATTGGTCATGATATTGTAATCTTCGTACTGTACTCCTCCCATTTATAAACACTTATATACAAAGGTGCACGGAATGTGGATACAGAACGTACTTGGATTCAGGAGTTGAGGAAGATATATTTGCTTTTATCGCTTTTTCTTTCTCGAAGTCTTTGCGTTAAGAATTAGATAATGGCAGATCAGGCTTGCAGATTAGTACCATCTCAGAGAGGATTTGTTTTAAATGTGGATGGCTATCTTCTAGCAAAAAACAAGCAGCGGGGAGACACTTTTTATTGGCAGTGTACTGAAAGAAAAAGTGGACCTTGTGGATCTTATGCCAAAACCACTTTAGTGGGCGGAGAACATCGTCTGCAAAGTAATTCTGCACATACACATCCACCAAAACCTGACAAAACAGACGTCGCCATTGCAAAAGCTGCAATAAAACAAAAGGCACGTACTACTAATGACCCTCCTTCAGCAATCATTCAAAGCATAACAGCGGATATGCCCTCATGCAGTGCTGTGAGTATGCCCAATAGGGAATCTCTTCGGAACATGGTAAAGAGGGCTAGGAGAGAAGACTGTCCTCCAGAACCCACTTCATTAGATGAAATTCAAATACCACCTAATTTAGCTGATATCAACGGAATGAAGTTTTTGGGAAGGGACAGTTCTTTTCATAACGATAGAACACTGCTGTTCAGCACAAAGGACAACCTGCAGAAGCTACAAGAGTCTCCATATTGGGTGATGGATGGCCCCTTTAAGACTTGCCCAACATTATTCCGACAAATATATACCATCCATGGTTTGGTTGGCACAAATGTTGATACCCAACGGTTATTGCCACTAGTGTATGGTCTCCTAAGCAGCAAAACAGAGGAATGTTATTTACACTTTTTTGAGGATCTTCAGGACTATGCCTCTGATTTTAACATAGATTTTGCACCATTATTCATTCTGACAGACTTTCAGATTGCTGCTATTCAGGCAGCCAAACGCATCTTTCCAGCCTCTACCCATAAATGTTGCCTTTTTTACTTGGGACAAAATATTTGGAGGAAGATACAGAGTTCGGGATTGGCAACCCAATATGGCAGAGAAAATGATTTTAACCTTAAATTAAGACATCTTCAGGCATTGTCCTTTCTACCTCCTGATGAAATCCCTGCTGCTTTTGAAATTTTAAAAGCAGAAATGCCTGCCAATGCTGCACCGGTCATGACTTACTTTGAGGAGACTTATGTATTGGGTCGGATAAGAGACCGTACACGAAGCCAAGGCAGAGTTCCTCCACTGTTTCCACCTTCTATGTGGTCTGTTAACGAAAATATAATAGGTGGAATACCAAGAACCCAAAACAGGCTGGAAGGTTGGCATAGACGATGGAACATGCTTCTTGGTGAAAAGAAGTGTGGAGTTTTTAAAATAATAAATTTTTTCCAAAAGGAGCAGCAAGTGACTATTAGACATATAGAAAGAGTCACTGCAAATGTCTTAAAAACCCCTACAAAGCGTGACACACGAGATCATGAGGAGGCACTAATGAGATGTATGGGACAAAAAGATACCGTTGAGGTTATGGAATTTCTGCGTGGGATTGCATTCCATATGCATTAATTTTAAACACCAACTATTTGTCTCATAATTTCTTTCCTCATTGGTTAAATTAGGATTGTGAACATTTTTCACTAAGTTGGGGTTAATAGTTTTGAAGAGTTATTTAAGTCGATGTTCCAGTTATTTTACCTTTTCAAACATTCTATTTAGTGGATTTGGATCATTACTATCTGTTTAATGGTAAGTTCATGATTAAAAGTTAAATCTTTACAACCTAATTCTAATAACTTTTAATGTCATTTCAGTACTAATTGAGACTATACTTTGTTTTTAATAATTACTAAAAAAATATTTATTTTTTTCAGGACATGTTTTAATTAAAAATCTATTATTATATTTTACTATTATTGTTAGAGAGTAAATTTATGATTATATGACAAAATAAACAATGTGTAAACTAAATTGCCTCAAAACATCGTTAGATTAAATAATAGGCATAGTTTATTTTTTATAATATTTATTTTGTGTATTATTAACTTTACTTTAATGATTGTTAAAGTTTTTTGATACTTCATATTAGATTGTTTTATTATATAGATATTATCATTAAAACACAGAGACTATAAAGAATCAGATTTTAATACTTAAGTAAATGTGGGTATTCCTTTTTATTTAGAATTTCATTAATAAACTTCACACATAATAAATATGTAGTTAATACAATCTTTCTATTGTAATCCAAATTTTTTTTTTTAAATGCACAGTATTATATGAATGAATGAATGAATTAGAAATGATAACATTTTACAAATAATTAAAATAATTCTCTTTTTATCCATAGATATGTTAAGAGAAAAGTTGAAATAAATATTCAATAAAATATATTATAATGAAAATGGAGAAGATTTTTCAAAACAACAGATATTATGCATTGGTAAGGCTAATGTATATATGTGCTAATTTTGCTTTTCATTCTAAATTTTAATTTAAGATATATTTTTTATTATGGTTACAAATAGTTAATTGCTGTATGCTTAATGATACCAAGTTTTTTCTGATGTTAACTCTTGTTCTTCTCTTTTTTCTTCCAGAGAATCTCTACATATAATTGAGAAAAAAAATTAAATATGTTCAGTTTCAATAAAGATATATTAAAAACAATATAAGATTATTTGGTTTTGGTTATTAGGAAACTTAGAAAACGAAATAAAATGTAAATTAATTTAACAAAATGTATAGAAATGTATAGGGGAGGCAGGGAGCTGAATATGAATGTTACTAATTATTAAAGTTTATGTGTGGGGTGGAGCTTGAATTTCCTCTTTCTCTAATTACAATATAGGTAGGTCTGACTATTTAGCAACATATAAATTAAATAGTATAGGGAGTTTACTCAAATATAAAAAAAGGCGAAGAATAATGGCGCCGTAACTGAGTGTACAGGGGTGGTTAGGAGAACTACAAGTCTCAGGACAGATGATAAGGGCCTGTGTTGAAATCATTAAACATGCACAGTGTTCATGTTCACTATTTTATTGATGCTCTGGTGTGGCGGGGTGAACCATCCCCCCCCCCCCCACACACACACACACACACCCCTCAGTAGCTATTGCTGGCGATGGGGGGCCGTCCAAGACGAGACGCTATGAGTCCCGTCCACCCGCAATAGTTACTGAGAGTGTTGCGTCTAGGGATGGTGGCGACGCCGTGACTGAGTGTACAGGGGTGGTTAGGAGAACTACAAGTCTCAGGACAGATGATAAGGGCCTGTGTTGAAATCATTAAACATGCACAGTGTTCATGTTCACTATTTTATTGATGCTCTGGTGTGGCGGGGTGAACCATCCCCCCCCCCCCCCACACACACACACACCCCTCAGTAGCTATTGCTGGCGACGGGGGGCCGTCCAAGACGAGACGCTATGAGTCCCGTCCACCCGCAATAGCTATTGAGAGCGTTGCGTCTAGGGATGGTGGCGACGCCGTGACTGAGTGTACAGGGGTGGTTAGGAGAACTACAAGTCTCAGTTATGTGTAATATTATTTTTTGATAATGAATGTTTGTCGGTCTTGAACTTATCTGACTTATGTCCTGTCGGACTTTAAAATGTCTACATATGTTTTGTCTGTCTTTTGTTTGTCGGTCTTGAACTTATCTGACTTATGTCCTGTCAGACTTTAAAATGTCTACATATGTTTTGTCGGTCTTTTGTTTGTCGGTCTTGAACTTATCTGACTTATGTCCTGTCGGACTTTAAAATGTCTACATATGTTTTGTCGGTCTTTTGTTTGTCGGTCTTGAGCTTATCTGACTTATGTCCTGTCGGACTTAAAAATGTCTACATATGCTTTGTCGGTCTTTTGTTTGTCGGTCTTGAATTTATCTGACTTATGTACTGTCGGACTTTAAAATGTCTATATATGCTTTGTCGGTTTTCAACAGTGTCTGTGTAATACGTATCTAATTGATAATTGTCGGGCTTTTTTAATGTCTGCATACACGCTGTCGATCTTCGAGAGTTCTGTTTACTTTCATTGTCTAACTTATCTATGTCGAGGTATGATTAATGTCGAACCATTGTTTGACGGTAAAACTAAATTGTCTGACAATCACTGTCGGACTAATCTTTGTCGGGAAAATTGATTCGAACAGCTATACCACACCCATGCAACGATGATGCACGAGGAGACTGTGCTGATTAATATATATTGATAAATGACACTGGTATACCTGTGTGGTCCGTATATAGACTCAGTAACACACAATATGCAAGTGTCATATGTCAAATTAAACAAGAAATGGGTCATGATGCGCTTAGTCCCTCAGTGAGTTGTATTTCTGTTTTATCAAGCATTCAGACCTGTGCAACCGGCATATGTTCTGTGACATAATGTAAATGTACATATGGGATTTGCAATGAATATCTTAATGCACACAGTGATGTTATCGTGCCAAATTACTTTTACTTCTCAAATGTTCATAATTGTCAACATATTTACATACATGGGTGAAATGACATACACAGTAAAGGGTACACAGTGGGTAATGTTCCCCAACTTTGATCTCTAAAAATGTCCAACAACATGCACAAATAGCACTAACAGTAAATGTCTTTCCCTGTGGTGATAGGACCTTTTAATTCCTTGCTTTATGAAGGAAAAAAACAGCGTTCCATTTCACTATTTTCAGAATGCAGATGGTGTTTTTCCAAATAGCAAATGTAATATCTTTAGCACCAAGTTTGTTGTGGCCATTCTAGGTGTCTGGGGATCTCCTTATAGTAGGGGTACTTGAGGTAGGCTAATGTAGTGTTAAGGGAGCGCCTGGCTGACTGTCTCAGCGTAGGACTCGCTCAACTGGAGTTCCCTGTTGGGGGTGGTACCTGGTGCTGGTGCACACCTGTCACCTCCCGGGGATGAATCAGTTAAGGATTGTGCTCCCCTCTCGCCAAACATCCCCTCCTAATGGGTGTCTCACCTTATCCTCCTTCTCTCAGCTCATTTACTCCCTTGTAGCTGGTACAGGAGCTGCCCTCCCATTCCTGTTTTGCCGGTCACGGCTGGTGCTTCTTCCGAGATGCTGGATCTGTCGGTCATTATCACTTGTGCGCGGCTGTTTTTAGATGCTCTGTTCACTGTTAAGTTAGTGCTTCAACACATTTCAGCTGCTGAGGCCTTTTTCTGGAAGAAATGTGTTGCCCAGCATTAGTGGGGTTGAGTAAATTTGTGTATGTGTGCAAACATCCAACTGCCCCTAATTGTGAGCCAAGTGTTTATCTGTACAGATAAACACTTGGCTCACAATTAGGGGCAGTTTGATGTTTGCACACATACACAAATTTAAACATATGGTCCAAAACATGGGAAATACAAATTCCTGCAAGACTACATCGAATAGTTTTTGTTAAAGTTAACCCAATGAACACAAATACTACTATAACATACTATAACAATCATATTGCAAATGAAAACAATACAACATTCTGGAATCAAAGTAACAAAGTAAACCAACACTGCACTGACTTACAAGGAAAAAACAGCCACAATTTATATTCAAGTATCCACCCCCTGCTACAAAGTATTGAATAACAGACCGCAGCTCCAAATGGAGACAGGTTCTCCTTGCTGTCTAGCAGGAAACAGATACAGCCAACCAATAGAAAATAAAACCTGCCACAAAATGACTTCTTAACCCCACTAATTGTGGGCAGCAGTGAAACACACATTTCTCTCTGAGGAAGGCCTCAGCGGCCGAAACACGTTGAAGCACTAACTTAACAGTGAACAGTGCATCTAAAGACAGCTGCGCACAAACACGAATGACCAACAGATCCAGCATCCCGGAAGAAGCACCATCCGTGACTGGCAAAACAGGAATGGGAGGGCAACTCCTGCACCAACTACAAGGGAGTAAATGAGCTGAGCGAAGGAGGATAAGGTGAGTTACTCATTAGGAGGGGAAGTTTGGCGACAGGTGGTGATTTGGCATCCAGGAACTTAGGGAGGAGCTTTTATCTCTCTCCATTATACATAGAAAGATTAAACTTGCCTCTGTACGTTACAAACTGTTCGTGCTAATTAGTACACTAATAGAACATACTGTACAGAAATACTAAGGACGGTGATTTGGCATCCAGGAACGTAGGTGGAGCTTTTATCTCTCTCTGTTATACTTAGAAAGATTACAATGGAAAGAGATAAAAGCTCCTCCCTAAGTTCCTGGATGCCAAATCACCATACTTAGTATCTCTGTACAGTATGTTCTATTAGGGTACTAATTAGCTGTTCGTGCTAATTAGTACACTAATAGAAAATACTGTACAGAGATACTAAGGACGGTGATTTGGCATCCAGGAACGTAGGTGGAGCTTTTACCTCTCCATTATACTTATAAAGATTACAATGGAGAGAGATATAAGCTCCTAGCTAAGTTCCTGGATGCCAAATCACTGTCCTTAATATCTCTGTTCAGTATGTTCTATTAGTGTACTAATTAGCACGAACAGCTTGTAACGTACAGCAGCAAGTTGAATCTTTCTATGTATAATGGAGAGAGATAAAAGCTCCTCCCTAAGTTCCTGGATGCCAAATCACTGTCCTTAGTATCTCTGTACAGTATTTTCTATTAGCGTACTAATTCTCACAACACAGATTCCCTAACTCCGACAATCTACAGTACTGTGTTGCTCGAACAGTTATTTGCATCAGAATACACTAATTTATATTTACTGGTATGTCTACAGGTGCTACTTACCCCTGTGTATTTTAGATAGCGAATGAGTTGCTCATGCAGATTTACCTCAATTTGTGTGAAACCTGTGTGCACCCTTCCATTGAATGTTTTACAATAGATTAAACAGAAAAAAACTAATAATAAAGTGAATGTCACGGGAACACAAAAAAATAAAGATTGGCACTTTAGAAATCAAACCAGGGACTCTCAGAGTGGCAGGCGGGAGTCTTCATCGCTAGCCCACAACACCGCATGGAAGATTCACAAGTTTATGTTTAAAAGTACTGCAAAGAGCGATTCCTTCCCATTGGTGTTGGATTATGCCTTTGGGGACTCGGACGCTCATATTTCAGAAGCATGGTATTTAGTGCACTGTACATACTTTAAAGTCAATGAGCTACATTATTCCTTTCACACATTAGTTGCGTCTGCATATACAATCTTTAGTTGCGTCTGCAAACACAAGTGTTTTAACATGTTCGTTTGTATCTGTAGAAATTATTATTATTATTTTTTAAGTCTCTCTGTCTGACCATTGGTCACCATCTGTGTGTACAGTATGCAGTACAGGACTGTATATTAACATTACAGTCGTCACTGACCATTTACCAGAGCTTGTAGATCAATCTGCTGCTATTTGATCTAAAGTACTGGATTAGTGGCGCATTAGCCACCCAGTGGTGGAGATGTGTATTGCATGCTGAGTATCTAGTCGCGCCTCAACTCGCCTGTCTGTGATTAAATTCAGCAAACTAAGCTATCGCCTAGGCATGACTAAACCTCCATCTAGGCGCAGAAAGAGCCAAGATAACGGAGGACCCATCTGTACAGTGTCCCCAGTTCATATTAAGCAACATTACAGTGCCCCAGTTCATATTGTGCCCTAGTTCATATTTTCTAACATTGTAATGCCCTCTAGTCAATTTTATACCACATTACATTTAGCAGGTTCAGGAACATAACTAGATATATTGCAGGCTCAAAGGCAAAAGTTTCTAAGGGTCCTTATGTTCCCCCCCTTAATGACAAAAAATATATAACCAATGGTGAAAAATGTATATAACACATGTAACTTTGACAGGGAAGGTGGGCCCCTTTCAGCTCTGGGCCCAATAGCAGCTGCACTCCCTGCACCTATTGTAGCTACACCCTTGCCTACAATAAGGAGATCCCCAGCAGACACCTAGACAACAAACTTGGCGCTGAAGATATTACATTTGTTATTTGGAAAAACACCACCTGCATTCTGAAAATAGGGAAACAAGACGCCATTTTTCCCTTCATAAAGCAGGAAACAAAAGGTCTTGTCACCACAAGGAAGGACATTTACTGTTAGTGTTATTTATGCATGTTATTTTTGGACATTTTTAGAGATTAAAGTTGGGGAACATTCTCCACTGTGTACCCTTTTCATCCATGTATGTAAATATGTTGACAATTATGAACATTTGAGAAGTAAAAGTAATTTGGCACCTTAACATCACTGTGTGCATTAAGATATTAATTGCAAATCTCACATGTACATTACGTCACAGAACATATGCTGGTTGCACAGGTCTGAACGCAAGATGAAACAGAATTACAACTCACTGAGTGTCTGAGCGCATCATCACCCATTTCTTGTTGCATTCCATAGAATGGAGGAGGACACCTCCTAAGATTTTGCAGCACACCTCGTGCATTAGTACATGAACCTCAGTGCGCATTGTTTGAATTTCCTTCCAAAATATTCAGCAGCACTGTCTCTTTGTTCGTTCTAGTCACATTGAATTGTGACTAAGATGCATTTTTTAGCAAAAAAAAAGCTAGTAACTGCAGACTGGCTTGGCAAGATATTGTAACTGAAAACTGTAAGACTGCATAGGCACTGGTAACTAAATAATGATAACTAAAGTAAAAAATAATAATGTTTGTTGCAGGTGAACACAGCCAGGCGATGGTTAACTACTAGAAAGCAAGCACGTGCTGGGTGTGTACTGTGATTTAAAGTAGAGAGCTGGCAGCATGAACCTAGTTGCAGAGAGACTTGCTGGATGAATAGTGACTAGGCCACAGTCTGTAATAGCACATAGTGGCTACGCTGTGACTTGGGTACAGTAGTGGAAATGCTGCAGAATTGCAACTACTAGCACGGCTGGAGTGAATGTACTTTGCTGAAATGGGTAACCTCGGAAACACAGGCTTGATGAACACAGAAGCAGAGCTGGCAGGATATAATCTCAGAGACGTAGCAGGAGTCTGGAATTGGATCAGGACCAGACATGAGAGTAACTGGTGGACCACGGCAAGACAATGACACGAAGCAAGCATGGACACAGGATGGCAAGGCACAGCGACCATTTGATGAGCTCACTAGGTGCAGGAACTAGAGACTATCACCAGCAGGGCAGAAACTGACAAGAATCCCTAATAAAAGCGAGAGCGACCAATCACAAGAGTAAACAGTCTGGAGTCAGGTAACGAGGCGTTCCAAACAGGTGTGATGCTGCACGTGCCAGCATCCTAGCTGCTAGGAGACAGCCAAAATACAGACAGAAATGAGCGGCAGCAGCGACTCATAACATTTCTTCTATTGTTACAATTTTCTGGTTAATACACCTTTATTTTATAGTCTTTATTGTCTTTAAACATGTCCATCTGTATTTTCTTGGCCTTAATCATGGTTTCTTAGGTAGAAAGTATTTTCTTTTCTTCTGTATCGTACTTTTAATGAGATTAATAGAACAAATATGAAGAATAGTATCCCATTCTTTTATAAAGTCCAGTTTATCTAACCTAAAAGGATTCTTTAGAAGCCGCAGGCTTAACTGAAAAGTAATTCTCATGCCAACAGGCCTTTATTTTCTTTTTTCTATATTTTTTCAACATATTCATTAGACTCTTGTGGTTGATTACTCTTCTTAAATTTCTTTTTGCATAAATCACTCTCTCATTGTGTGATCATTATTTCTGATAGATTTATAAATACATTAATACCACTTTCACATCTCCAACTGGAAACGGGTCCTTCCCGTGGCGGTCCGGCATTGGAGACTATGTGCTGCCTTCCCGACCTGGCAAATTGCCAGGTCGGTTGCCATAGCGGCGGGGGTGGAGGCGGCGCTGGGAGATGAGCTTGTCTCCGCGCTGCCTCTCCGTATGCTGTAAATGGGTACCGGGTCGCATCAACCCGGCAACCCATTCACGCTGCGCCTGATCCGGTATTCAACCCGGGAATAACCCTTCTTATTACCCCTGGTTGAATTACCAGGTCAGGCGACCCAGGAATTGTACGTGGCCCTTTCACACCGCACACTGACCCGTGTTGACCCGGCAATATGCCGGTCGATACCGGGTTATTTGTGCGATGTAAAAGGGGTACTATTTTCTTAGGTACTATGGGGGTTCTTCAGAGATGAACACAGATGGCTGCATACACAGCCAGATCTGCGTTCATCTTTGCACATGCTGGGGGCCACCCAGCACAGGGGAGGGCCGTCCAGCATGTGTGAGGTCACCTCCCGATGCAGATTGTGGACATATCGGAACTAAGCTTGACCCCTGGCACTGTAAGGCAGTCAGTGCCCATTTTTTATCGGAGTGGCTACGTGTGACGTCGCACAGACGCCCCCAAAACTGTCCAAGCCTGCCCCCGTTTGCCCCACCTGCACAAAGCCGCGTCACCACTGATGTCAATCACATTGCAGTCGCTTCCACCGGGGATGTGACCGCAATTTGTGCATCCACACAGCTGCTGCACATGCACAGCTTGCTACCATCTGCAAACTGCGCTAAGGGCCGCGTCAGTACCGGGTCTGAATGACCCTCTGTATACAGGCCACTTAATACCAAATATCCAAGAAAATAATAATAAATACAGGATGATCACAGCACCAGTTATAATGTACCTTAGTAATTATATATTTATAAACCTCAAAAGTATAGGTGTTCATATAACCACAAGTAGAATCCAATATAGAATTTCCCTCTCTCACAGGGGGCCTAATTCAGATTTGGGCGCAAAGCAGCTGTTGTATGCAAATTGGTCTATTTTTTTTTTACTGCACATGTATCTGAATTGTGATAGTGATCGAAAAGTGAGTAACAGGTAGACAGCGTTTAGGGGATAAATGCAGGCGTATCATGGCATTTCAAATAGCATTATCTGGGTATGCAATCTTACCTGCTACTGGAGAGCCCTCTGCGTTCCAGGAAAGCAGCTAAGCCTGTGTGTCTTCAGTGGTACACAGAATCTGCAACATGACCCGATATGCGATAATGGTTCTGATGTATTAGCCGTTGTACGCAGAAATGATGCGACAGCAGTGAGCAAGCCTAAGCTCAGGGTAGCATCTGCCCATATTAGCATATAATCACAATTGCGAATGGCAAATGGAAAAACCTAACATTTGTTGAGAGCTGTGGTGCCTCATATACAAAGGCAGGTCCAAGTGGTGCTTTGTCTGCATGGTTGTGGAAACCTGTAGAGTTAAAGGGCCATACCCTCCCTTTCTGGAAAAAAGTGCTGATACATGTCCTGGGTAAAAATGGCTAAAAAGTTGCTGGAAAAACCGGATAACATGGAAGACATAATTAAGGGGCAGACTAGATTTGCCAAATGGTTCTTATCTGCCATTAAATTCTATATTAAGGCCTTGCTACAGGCTACAGCAGTGCAGTAAGTATATACCAGAGTCCAGCAGGAAGCCACAAGGCAACATCAATTGGATGTCGAGGAGATAGTGAGGCAACAGCACCAAGACCATGGGATCTTCAAAGAGGTGTTGCAGCATCTTGTGGCATGGCTTGGAAATGCTTCCTCAAATGTTCCAGCCAGCTCCTCACAAGCTAGTCTCCTTCTTTAAAAAATGTATTTATTATTAACAGTTTCTTTTATAGCACAGCATATTTCATTGCACTTAACAATTGGAAATAACAGTGATAAAACAAAACTGAGTGATAACAGACAGTCATAGAGGTAGGAAGGCCCTGCTCGCAAGCTTACAATCTATATACTGAAATAGGCATTGATACATAAGGATAGGTGTTATCTATTGCTTAATGGTCCACCAGATTGCAAAGATTTTTACAGCCACACAGCAATGTTGGCCAGGGTCATTAGAATGTGAAAGTAAGGAAAAGAGAAAATATGTGAGGATATTTCTGAACTGTACAGTGGGGATGAAATTGGATAGGAAAGTTTATGAAGGTTATGTGGCTGGTTCCGGAATTTGATAAGCTTGCCTGGTGAGTTTTCAGGAAATGCTTTAAGGTTTGGAGACAAGAGAAATGGGAGGACATTGCACAGAGAAGAAAACCCTGCAATCATGAATGGGAGCGAATAATGAGTGTGGAAGAGAGATGTACATCTTGTGAAGATCGAAGAGGTCTGGTTGGGAGATATTGTGAGAAAAGAGATGTATGTTGGTGTAGTTTGGTTAATGGCCTTGTATGTGAGTAAAAGTATTTTAGATTAAATACGGTAGAATACAGGTAACCAGTGGAGAAACTGACAGATCGGGTCCACAGGCGATGAACTTCTAGCAAGGAAGATTAGCCTCACAGCTGCATTCAGAATGGATTGTAGTGTAGTGTATTCTGTTTTGATAAGACCAGTAAGGAGACAATTACAATAACACTGGTCAACATGATTTTTAGCACAAGAAAACTGAATAGTGCAGTTTAAAGTCTGAATTCAAATATGTGATTAGAATTTTTCCATCAGGCATAGTGTGCTTGTGACAGTTACTTTCCATTTTTCCAATTTTAGTGTTCTTTATGGCCTGTCATACACAGATTGGCAGACAGGGGCACACAAACAATATGTCCCCCTGTAGTCCCTACCCACTCTCCCCTGTCACCTTTCTGTGGAGTCTCCAGCAGCTTCCTTCTCCTCCTTCTCCATGCAGCTTGACCAGCTGATGTAGCTTTAACACCCTGGTCAGGTCAAAGGAGCACGTGTGCTGGGCTCCCCTAATCAGTGCTTAGCACATTGTCCTGTGATCCCTGGGTGTCTCACCATAGAGCAGCCTGCTAGCACAAGTATTTGTTGTATTAGTTGTTAGAATATTTTCAATAGTGCCAAGAAAGTGTTTAAGTCATCCAATTTCTGTTATGTGTGTGGTGAGGTAACATTCAAATCTCATAGGCAAACATTTACGCCAATTGTAAAAAATTGTTATAACCTTCACTTCAGGTGTAAAGTTGGTGATCTGGCTAAGAACTGGGCAAGCATATATGCTGGAGAAATGGTTCATATCATATGCCATTTGCAATTCCTATGATATGGAGGGAACTGAAGGACCATTCAACTAATTGCTATTTCTGCTTAAAAAATTTAAAAATTATATCTAAAATAAATTATACAACTTTATCTTAACTTGACATCTGCAATGAGGCCTGTCTTACATAGTGAAGAGTTTTCTGTACCAAAGTGTCCAGATTTTGTGACTTTAAGTAATAACTCTGACTCTAATCTAACTCATACTGAAGAAGAAACAGACAACAATTTTAGAAGTGATCCTACATTCAACGCAAAATGTTCATCAGTACCTCACTTGCTACATACTCGCTCGATTTTACAGACTACTTCTCTGAAGAAAAAGGTGTTGTTTTTTGTAAGAATGTTTGTTCTGTTATGGAGGCTTTTGACATCAACATCGGACAAATGAGTGGCAATTGTTCATAGATGTCAGCATTCGGAGTCTTACCTCTGGTTCTGGTCCCTGTAGCCTTCCTGTTAGCTGGCTGGTGTGGCTGCGGTGGATAGGAGCTGCCGCAGTGAGGTATCCGGTGCGGCTGCCGGGTGTCCGGAGGCCGGGTCCTGAGGAGTGGAGCATGGCAGCCGGAGGTGTCTGTTTGCAAGTGTCCTGTTGCTGGAGTGTGGCATCTGGGAGGCTGAGGCCAGAGGTAGTGGCTGTGTGCTGGTTCCACATGTGTCCTCTGTGCAGGGAGCCGCCATGTTGGAGACCAAAACAAGCCAATAGGTACCCCAGTTCGTGTCCAGCCAATCCCGTGCTGTTTCCCCTTATAAAAAGGGGTTGATGCTGAGCTATGGTGCCAGTGCTTGAAGTTACTTGCTGCGGTAAGGTGCTCAAGCTCTGTGCTCCCAGGTTAACCCCTGGTATCCTGGTTCTGTGGAGGCCACCCGGTGGTCAGTTCTGTTATTGCAGTCCTTTGCTTCCAGTCCACCTGCCCATGTGGTTTAACTGTTGGGTCCTCTATCTGGTAGAGGGTCTCCGTTTGCTGTCAGTGCTCACAGTGATTCTCTCTTCAACATCGTTCTTCAAGTTGTCTCGTCATTCAGTGTTCTTCAGCATTGTTTAAAATCACAAGTCATCTCCTCATTTGGTGTTCTTCAGCATTGTTTACAAATCACAAGTCATCTCCTCAATCAGTGTTCTTCAGCATCGTATACAAATCACAAGTCATCTCCTCATTCAGTATTCTTCAGCATCGTTCATAAATCACAAGTCATCTCTTCATTCAGTGTATTTCAGCATTGTTTACAAATCACAAGTCACTTCTCTATTCAGTATTCTTCAGCACTATCTACAAGTCACGAATATTCTTGAAGTCTCATTAAAACTGTATTAATCTTTCTTCAGTGTATCATTCTCAGTCATTGCCCTCATTGCTTACCCCTCTTCATCTTCGGGCCAATCCATGATTAAGAACTATATTCAGCCACCTCGTTTCCTTCCTTTGCCAAAAGCTGCTCCCTCAGTCAATTGTCAGTCGTCAGATCCTCAACTGAAGCCGAGCGTGACAGTAAACTCATCAAAAGTTAGTCTGAAGGCTGTGCTTCTACATACTGTAACTGCAATAAATTCCCATCAATTCTTCATGCCACTGATATGAAAGAGATGTATGAAAATATGAACTTGCTGTTATAAAAACCCAGTGTAAAAAAATATAAGTGGGAACATCTGTAGTGATTTGAAGGTCATTGCTTTATTACTTGGTTTGCAACTTGAGTACGCTAAATTCTGCTGCTTCTTATGTGAATCTCTTATTCCTGGGCAGAAAAATGTGTTAAATACCCCTTTAGTGAATCCTGAAAAAGTGTATTTACCTCCATTGCATATTAAACTAGGACTTATGAAACAATTAGAAAAATCAATTGATAAAACTCTGCTGAAATCTTAATCTCCAAAAGTAAGTGATGCAAAACTGAAAGAAGGAATTTTTATAGGGCCATAAATAAGACCAATAATAAATTATCAGGAACTGTTAAATCCACTGAAAAAAAGCTTCATGGTTGTCATTCAAAAATATCTGTTTTTGTTTTCTTGGAAATCATAAAGCAGAAAACATGATATAGTGAGTGATCTAGTGAATTCATATAAAGCTATGGGATGAAACATGTCTTTAAAACTTCACTTCTTGGACTCCCACCTAGATTTCTTCCCAGAAATTATTGGTGCTGTCAGTGATGAGCATTGCAAGCGGTTTCTACGATGGAAAAGAGATACCAAGGCAAATGGAGTTCCAGTATGCTGTCTGACTAATGCTGGATGATGAAGAGAGACATGCCGCAGGCAAAACATGGCCAGAAATCATCAGCTACAACTTTTTATGTCAGCCAGAATATGTATAGTAATCAATTAGACATACATCAGTAATAATTTAATAAAACTTTAAATGTATGTCACAAAAAACCCATACCAACAGAAAAATCTGAATGGATATTCGAATTCGTACAAAAAGTACATTTAAATTCAGTTTATTTAGCTCTTGTGAAAGAAAAAAAAATAGTTTTGCAGATCAGTGTAATCAATGTGGCAAATGATAAGAGCATGGATTAGAGAATTTGCAGTGTTTGTGTAAGATATGGTTGTATTTTGATGTTATTTTAGATGCATGTAACATGATTTTGAGACAGACTAAATGTGGGGAACAAAGGACATTTCAAGGATGACACCTAGGCAGTAAACATATTGGGTAGGATTCATTTTTGAGTTCTCAACAGTGATAGAGATATCAGGTTGGTAACTACTATTGGCCGGTGAAAATATAGTTAATTGTGTTTTGGAAACATTAAGTTTGAGGTGGCGAGATGACGTCCAAGATAAAACAGCAGAAAGGCTTCCAGTGACGCGGCCCAATACACATAGTGACAAATCAGGGGAGCATAGGTAGATTTTAGCATCTTTCGTGTACAGATAATACTGAAATCCAAAAGAGCTGATTAGTTTGCCAAGACGTGGTATAGATTTAGAAAAGCAGAGAGCCTAAGACAGAGCCTTTCTCAAGGGTCTATTGTGTGCCGCTGCAGGTGGTGTAAGCAGCATGGCGGGGGGGTGACTCCTGATATGGGGGTGTAACCAGTGTAGGGGTGTGGTCTGTGTCATGGGGTGTGGATAGCACCACGGAGGGCAAATCTAGGGAAGGGCACTTGGATGCTTGTGTTGGTACTGTCAGCCCAAAAAGTACCAGTAACTGCAGAATATTTCCACTGTACTGAACCATATGCCATTTTGAATAGAGTGTAAATGGATAGGACATGCACATATTACCCCGGTAAGCTGACCCAATTAGTAAATATGTATACATAATACAAAATAATAAAATGTCATAGTTAGTGTTTTTTTTTAAATAATTCTATTAAATTGGCTATCATCAAATGAGTGGGGTCAGCGGGGAGGGAGGGGATGCTATTGTTGTGCCTAGGGGCTCCCTCACCCCTAAATCCCCCCCCCTGAATCCATGGCAAGATGTCTCTGCTGATGATACTACGCTATAAAATAATAGTCCCCAGATTGGGTCATGCTGTATGTGTATGTATTTATAAATTGAGTGCTAAGTCACCTGGAGACCACCTAGATCCTCCAATAGGGCACTAGAAGATCAGCACACCGTTGTCACTGAAATGGTACCTCCGGACTTCTGAAAATGTTATACCCAAATATTGTGGCTGCGGTTTTGACATCTTTTTAACTGTTTTGCCATTTCAGAGGCTTGATGATATTAAATACATTTGGCTATGGATAAATACATTTTCCGGTATGCTGGTTCACCATGATTGCAGAGACCCTGGTGGTATCTAGAGACATTGACTTGTTTCTAGTCATATATACACTGCTCAAAAAAATAAATGGAACACTTAAACAACACATTGTAACTCTAAGTCAATCACACTTCTGTGAAATCAAACTGTCCACTTAGGAAGCAACACTGATTGACAATCAATTTCACATGCTGTTGTGCAAATGGAATAGACAACAGGTGGAAATTATAGGCAATTAGCAAGACACCCTCAATAAAGGAGTTGCAGGTGGTGACCACAGACCACTTCTCAGCTCCTATGCTTTCTGGCTGATGTTTTGGTCACTTTTGAAAGCTGGCGGTGCTTTAACTCTAGTGGTAGCATGAGACAGAGTCTACAACCCACACAAGTGGCTCAGGTAGTGCAGCTTATCCAGGTTGGCACATCAATGCAAGCTGTGGCAAGAAGGTTTGCTGTGAATGTCAGCGCAGTGTCCAGAGCATGGAGGCGCTACCAGGAGACAGGCCAGTACATCAGGAGGCGTGGAGGAGGCCGTATGAGGGCAACAACCCAGCAGCAGGACCGCTACCTCCGCCTTTGTGCAAGGAGGAACAGGAGGAGCACTGCCAGAGCTCTGCAAAATGACCTCCAGCAAGCCACAAATGTGCATGTGTCTACTCAAATGATCAGAAACAGACTCCATGAGGGCGGTATGAGGGCCTGACGTCCACAGGTGGGGGTTGTACTTACAGCCCAACACTGTGCAGGACGTTTGGCATTTGCCAGAGAACACCAAGATTGGCAAATTTGCCACTGGTGCCCTATGCTCTTCACAGATGAAAGCAGGTTCTCACTGAGCACATGTGACAGACGTGACTGGAGACGCCAAGGCGAACGTTCTGCTGCCTGCAACATCCTCCAGCATGACAGGTTTGGCAGTGGGTCAGTAATAGTGTGGGGTGGCATTTCTTTGCGGGGCCGCACAGCCCTCCATGTGCTCACCAGTGGTAGCCTGACTGCCATTAGGTACCGAGATGGGATCCTCAGACCCCTTGTGAGACCATATGCTGGTGCGGTTGGCCCTGGGTTCCTCCTAATGCAAGACAATTCTAGACCTCATGTGGCTGGAGTGTGTCAGCAGTTCCTGCAAGACGAAGGCATTGATGCTATGGACTGGCCCGCCCGTTCCCCAGACCTGAATCCAATTGAGCACATCTGGGACATCATGTCTCGCTCCATCCACCAACGCCATGTTGCACCACAGACTGTCCAGGAGTTGGCAGATGCTTTAGTCCAGGTCTGGGAGGAGATCCCTCAGGATACCATCCGCCACCTCATCAGGAGCATGCCCAGGCATTGTAGGGAGGTCATACAGGCACGTGGAGGCCACACACACTACTGAGCCTCATTTTGACTTGTTTTAAGGACATTACATCAAAGTTGGATCAGCCTGTAGTGTGTTTTTCCACTTTAATTTTGAGTGTGACTCCAAATCCAGACCTCCATGGGTTAATAAATTTGATTTCCATTGATAATTTTTGTGTGATTTTGTTGTCAGCACATTCAACTATGTAAAGAACAAAATATTTAATAAGAATATTTCACTCATTCAGATCTAGGATGTGTTGTTTTAGTGTTCCCTTTATTTTTTTGAGCAGTATATACACTGCTCAAAAAAATAAAGGGAACACTAAAATAACACATCCTAGATCTGAATGAATGAAATATTCTTATTAAATACTTTGTTCTTTCCATAGTTGAATGTGCTGACAACAAAATCACACAAAAATTATCAATGGAAATCAAATTTATTAACCCATGGAGGTCTGGATTTGGAGTCACACTCAAAATTAAAGTGGAAAAACACACTACAGGCTGATCCAACTTTGATGTAATGTCCTTAAAACAAGTCAAAATGAGGCTCAGTAGTGTGTGTGGCCTCCTCGTGCCTGTATGACCTCCCTACAACGCCTGGGCATGCTCCTGATGAGGTGGCGGATGGTCTCCTGAGAGATCTCCTCCCAGACCTGGACTAAAGCATCCGCCAACTCCTGGACAGTCTGTGGTGCAACGTGGCGTTGGTGGATGGAGCGAGACATGATGTCCCAGATGTGGTCAATTGGATTCAGGTCTGGGGAACAGGCGGGCCAGTCCATAGCATCAATGCCTTCGTCTTGCAGGAACTGCTGACACACTCCAGCCACATGAGGTGTAGCATTGTCTTGCATTAGGAGGAACCCAGGGCCAACCGCACCAGCATATGGTCTCACAAGGGGTCTGAGGATCTCATCTCGGTACCTAATGGCAGTCATGCTACCTCTGGCGAGCACATGGAGGGCTGTGCGGCCCCTCAAAGAAATGCCACCCCACACCATTACTGACCCACTACCAAACCGGTCATGCTGGAGGATGTTGCAGGCAGCAGAACGTTCGCCTTGGCATCTCCAGACTCTGTCACGTCTGTCACATGTGCTCAGTGAGAACCTGCATTCATCTGTGAAGAGCACAGGGCGCCAGTGGCGAATTTGCCAATCTTGGTGTTCTCTGGCAAATGCCAAACGTCCTGCACGGTGTTGGGCTGTAAGGACATCCCCCACCTGTGGGCGTTGGGCCCTCATACCACCCTCATGGAGTCTGTTTCTGATCGTTTGAGTAGACACATGCACATTTGTGGCTTGCTGGGGTCATTTTGCAGGGCTCTGGCAGTGCTTCTCCTGTTCCTCCTTGCACAAAGGCGGAGGTGTCGATCCTGCTGCTGGGTTGTTGCCCTCCTACGGCCTCCTCCACGTCTCCTGATGTACTGGCCTGTCTCCTGGTAGCGCCTCCATGCTCTGGACACTACGCTGACAGACACAGCAAACCTTCTTGCCACAGCTCGCATTGATGTGCCAACCTGGATGAGCTGCACTACCTGAGCCACTTGTGTGGGTTGTAGGGAGGTCATACAGGCACGAGGAGGCCACACACACTACTGAGCCTCATTTTAACTTGTTTTAAAGACATTACATCAAAGTTGGATCCGCCTGTAGTGTGTTTTTCCACTTTAATTTTGAGGGTAACTCCAAATACAGACCTCCATGGGTTAATAAATTTGATTTCCATTGATAATTTTTGTGTGATTTTGTTGTCAGTACATTCAACTATGTAAAGAACAAAGTATTTCATAAGAATATTTCATTCATTCAGATCTAGGATGTGTTATTTTAGTGTTCCCTTTATTTTATTGAGCAGTGTATATATATATATATATATATATATATATATATATATATATGGAAGAAGGTGCGGTACTTGGTTCAAGAAAAAATATAACACAATCAGTGCATTTCAAACAACGTTTCAGTGCCTCCGCACTGTCGTCAGGTTTATTAAGGTTAAAAATAATAACATACATTTATACCACAAGCACACCCAGGTGAAGGACGCCAGCTCCGGAAGCGGGACCACACACCCGTCTGGCAGCCGCTGCTGATGACATCATCAGACATAGTCCGTGCATACACCCCCCCCATCACTGTGTCACATTGCCTTGGCAACTAGGGGAACCAAGGACATGAAAAGTTGTTCTTAAACACCTGTAAAGACACAGAAACTTATAACTATTCCGACATTACAGAGTCTGGATAAACAAAATATAATTTATAAATAGCGGAGCTAATGCTGACTAGAGTATTGAATACATAAAGACACAAAAAGTGATATCAATTCCAATATGACAGAATCTAGACAGGCAAAATCTGTAAATAACAGAGCTAATAGTCACTAGTATAGAATACAAAACACAGAGAATATCAGAACTATAAAAAACAAGTATAATTAACGAATTATCCAACGCATCTCACATTAGAGCAATTTATGGGCTCTATCCCCACCCCTCTTGGAAAAGGGGACATGATCAATCATGCGGTAAACGAAGACTATTCAGGGGATGTTTCAATTCCATAAAATGTTTAGCCACTGGTTGGTCTCTTTTGCCAGACTACGTATGGCAGAACGATGCGCCATCATGCATTCCTTAAATTTCCGCTGTGTTTTACCCATATAACTCAGTCCACACAGGCAAATTAACTGATATACCACATGTGTGGAGTTACAAGAAAGAAGATGATGAATCATAATCTTTTTACCAGTGTGAGGGTGACGGAAACAGTTGCCTGGTATTAAAAACTGGCAGGTCACGCAAGTACAGTGGACGCAGCCAGTTTTTTTTAGGAGCGGATGATGACTTAATTAAAGGTGCAATATCGGTTTTCACTAGGAAATACCTCAAGTTGCGACCCCTGCATAACAGGGCATTAAATTAAAGTCTTGTAAAGGAAGGTTTTTGTCAGACTCAATAATGGGCCATAATTTCTTGGAGATGTTATTAACAGCTGGAGAGGTAACATTATATTGATTGACCCACGGTAGCTTATTCCTATTTTTATTTCTATTAGTATGTTGCATATTCACAAGAAAATTCCTATCCATTCTAAGGACTCTGTCCTTCGTATGTAATAAATCAGTACGAGAATATCCTCTCAGGACAAATCTCTCAATCAGAGCATCTATCTGTGAACTAGAGGATTCTATTTGACTATTGATACGATGAATGCGAATCATTTGTGAATATGGCAAGCCTCTTATTGATGTTTTGGGGTGACAGCTGTGCGCTTGTAAAAACGTATTGCAGTCAGTAGGTTTAGTATAGACCGTGGTGTTGATAACATTATCTTGAAGAGAAATTAACACATCCAGAAAATATATTTTTTCAGAACTATAAGAATATGTAAATTTGATGGGGCAAGGGCCAGTGTTATGTACTTCAATGACATTAGTTAGATCAGAGATGTCACCTTGCCAGATGATCAAAAGATCATCTATATAACGGGTAAAAGAAAAACTAACCTAGCAGAAATCAGTGGATCAGAAAAGAATAAGTCATTTTCAATAGCAAACATAATGATATTTGCGTAGACTGGAGCTGAGCAAGAGCTCATTGCGCAGCTCATCACCTGTAAGAAGAATTGATCATTATATAATAAAAATTGTGTTGTCATAATAAGTTCAAAAAGAGACAAAATGAAATCGATTTGATTAGCAGAAAAACAATTACATTTGATCAAAAAAAAAAAATCAGTTACGAAAGACCTAGTTGATGGGTAATGGAGGTATAAAGATTCACCACATCTATACTGACCAACCAACAATTCTCAGGTATTGTAAGGTTGGTTAACTTCTGTAACAAAGTAGTGGTGTCCAACAAAAAAGTAGGTTCCAATTGTACTAAAGGTTGTAAAACTGAGTCCAGGTAAGTTACCACCGGCTGGAATAACGACCCTCTCGCACCAATGATGGGGCGTCCTCTAGGAGGATCCAATTTTTGTGTACCTTCGGTAATGTGTAAAACAATGGTACAATCGGAAATGATGGAATCAACACATCAAACAGTTCCTGTGAGATAATGTCCATATCCAGGGCCTGTTGGAGAATGTTCTTGAGTTCTCTTTTAAATAACACCATAGGATCCTGGCGTAATTTGGTATAAACAGTGGTGTCAGTTAATTGACGTTCAACTTCTTTGCGGTAGTCACATAAATCTTGGAGGACAATGGCCCCACCCTTATCTGCGGGGCGAATAATCAGATCACGATTATCAGACAGTGATTTAAGAGCCTCACATTCCAGTTCTGACAAATTAGGATGAATTGGACCAGTCGCATGTATGTTTTAATAGAGGGGTTGCTATATAGCGGGTCAAAAGTGGAGGGAGGACAGAATTTCTGAAGTCCTTAGGATGGATAGGAATCTTCTTGTGAATATGCAACATACTAATAGAAATAAAAATAGGAATAAGCTACCGTGGGTCAATCAATATAATGTTACCTCTCCAGCTGTTAATAACATCTCCGAGAAATTATGGACCATTATTGAGTCTGACAAAAACCTTCCTTTACAAGACTTTAATTTAATGCCCTGTTATGCAGGGGTCGCAACTTGAGGTATTTCCTAGTGAAAACCGATATTGCACCTTTAATTAAGTCATCATCCGCTCCTAAAAAAAACTGGCTGCATCCACTGTACTTGCGTGACCTGCCAGTTTTTAATACCAGGCAACTGTTTCCGTCACCCTCACACTGGTAAAATAGATTATGATTCATCATCTTCTTTCTTGTAACTCCACACATGTGGTATATCAGTTAATTTGCCCATGTGGACTGAGTTATGTGGGTAAAACAGAGCGGAAATTTAAGGAACGCATGACGGCGCATCGTTCTACCATACGTAATGCCTTAGAGTCTGGCAAAAGTGACCAATCAGTGGCTCGCCATTTTATGGAATTGAAACATCCCCTGAATACTCTTCGTTACCGCATGATTGATCATGTCCCATTTTCCAAGAGGGGTGGGGATAGAACCCGTAAATTGCTCCAATGTGAGATGCGTTGGATAATGTGTCTTGATGTAATTATGCCTAAAGGTCTTAATTATACTTGTTTTTTATAGTTCTGATATTCTCTATGTTTTTTTAATTCTATACTAGTGACTATTAGCTCTGTTATTTACATATTTTACCTGTCTAGATTCTGTCATATTGGAATTGATATCACTTTTTGTGTCTTTATGTATTCAATACTCTAGTCAGCATTAGCTCCGCTATTTATATATTATATTTTGTTTATCCAGACTCTGTAATGTCGGAATAGTTATAAGTTTCTGTGTCTTTACAGGTGTTTAAGAACAACTTTTCATATCCCTGGTTCCCCTAGTTGCCAAGGCAATGTGACACAGTGATGGGGGAGTGTATGCATGGACTATGTCTGATGATGGCATCAGCAGTGGCCGCAGCACGGTTGCGTGGTCCCGCTTCCGGAGCTGGCGTCCTTCACCTGGGTGTGCTTGTGGTATAAAGGTATGTTATCATTTTTAACCTTAATAAACCTGACGACAGTGCGGAGGCACTGAATTGTTGTTTGAAATGCACTGATTGTGTTATATTTTTTCTTGAACTGAGTGCCGCACCTTCTTCCATTTGTAACACTGCTTATGTGAGGGAACCGGCCACAGTCATCTGAGGAATTTGGGAGTGCCAGACTTACCCTAGTTTATATTAGTGATGTGCACCGGAAATTTTTCGGGTTTTGGTTTTTGGTTTTGGATTCGGTTCCGCTGCCGTGTTTTGGATTCGGACGTGTTTTGCCAAAACCTCCCTGAAATTTTTTTTGGCGGATTCGGGTGTTTTGGATTCGGGTGTTTTTTTACAAAAACCCCTCAAAAACAGCTTAAATCATAGAATTTGGGGGTCATTTTGATCCCATAGTATTATTAACCTCAATAACCATAATTTACACTCATTTTCAGTCTATTCTGAACACCTCGCACCTCACAATATTATTTTTAGTCCTAAAATTTGCACCGAGGTCGCTGGATGGCTAAGCTAAGCGACACAACTGGCCGACACAAACACCTGGCCCATCTAGGAGTGCCACTGCAGTGTCAGGCAGGATGGCACTTCAAAACAATAGTCCCCAAACAGCACATGATGCAAAGAAAAAAAGAAGCGCACCAAGGTCGCTGTGTGACTGTGTCGGCCACTTGTGTCGCTTAGCTTAGTCACACAGCGACCTTGGTGCGCTTCTTTTTTTCTTTGCATCATGTGCTGTTTGGGGACTATTGTTTTGAAGTGCCATCCTGCCTGACACTGCAGTGGCACTCCTAGATGGGCCAGGTGTTTGTGTCGGCCAGTTGTGTCGCTTAGCTTAAACACCTGGCCCATCTAGGAGTGGCACTGCAGTTTTCTAGCGAGAGGATGAGTGCTTCCATCCTCATGTGAAGCTGAACCACTAGCCATGAACATAGGCCAGGGCCTCAGCCGTTCCTTGCCACTCCGTGTCATAAATGGCATATTGGCAAGTTTACGCTTCTCCTCAGATGCTTTTAATTTTGATTTTTAGGTCATTTTACTGAACTTTTGTTTTTTGGATTTTACATGCTCTCTACTATGACATTGGGCATCGGCCTTGGCAGACGACGTTGATGGCATTTCATCGTCTCGGCCATGACTAGTGGCAGCAGCTTCAGCACGAGGTGGAAGTGGATCTTGATCTTTCCCTATTTTACCCTCCACATTTTTGTTCTCCATTTTTTAATGTGTGGAATTATATGCCAGTATCAATAGCAATGGCCTACTACTATATATACTGCGCACAACTGAAATGCACCACAGGTATGGATGGATAGTATACTTGACGACACAGAGGTAGGTAGAGCAGTGGCCTTCCATACCGTACTGCTATATATATATATATATATATACTGGTGGTCACTGTCAGCAAACTGCAAAACTAAAATGCACCACAGGTATAGAATCTAGATGGATAGTATACTTGACAACACAGAGGTAGGTAGAGCAGTGGCCTTCCGTACCGTACTGCTATATATATATATACCGGTGGTCACTGTCAGCAAACTGCAAAACTAAAATGCACCACAGGTATAGAATCTAGATGGATAGTATACTTGACGACACAGAGGTAGGTAGATCAGTGGCTTTCCGTACCGTACTGCTATATATATATACTGGTGGTCACTGTCAGCAAACTGCAAAACTAAAATGCACCACAGGTATAGAATCTAGATGGATAGTATACTTGACGACACAGAGGTAGGTAGAGCAGTGGCCTTCCGTACCGTACTGCTATATATACTGGTGGTCACTGTCAGCAAAACTCTGCACTGTACTCCTCCTATATAATACTGCTGGTCCCCAGTCCCCACAATAAAGCAGTGTGAGCACAGATATATGCAGCACACTGAGCACAGATATGGAGCGTTTTTCAGGCAGAGAACGGATAAAACTGGTGGTCACTGATCAGCAAAACTCTGCACTGTACTCCTCCTATATAATACAGCTGCTCCCCAGTCCCCACAATTAAGCAGTGTGAGCACAGATATATGCAGCACACTGAGCACAGATATGGAGCGTTTTTCAGGCAGAGAACGGATAAAACTGGTGGTCACTGATCAGCAAAACTCTGCACTGTACTCCTCCTATATAATACAGCTGCTCCCCAGTCCCCACAATTAAGCAGTGTGAGCACAGATATATGCAGCACACTGAGCACAGATATGGAGCGTTTTTCAGGCAGAGAACGGATAAAACTGGTGGTCACTGATCAGCAAAACTCTGCACTGTACTCCTCCTATATAATACAGCTGCTCCCCAGTCCCCACAATTAAGCAGTGTGAGCACAGATATATGCAGCACACTGAGCACAGATATGAAGCGTTTTTCAGGCAGAGAACGGATAAAACTAGTGGTCACTTATCAGCAAAACTTTGTACTGTACTCCTCCTATATAATACAGCTGCTCCCCAGTCCCCACAATTAAGCAATAAGCACAAATATTTGCATCAACATTAATAAACGGAGAGGACGCCAGCCATGTCCTCTCCCTAACATTTCCAATGCACGAGTGAAAATGGCGGCGACGCGAGGCACCTTATATAGAATCCGAATCTCGCGAGAATCCGACAGCGGGATGATGACGTTCAGGCGCGCTCGGGTTAACCGAGCCATACGGGAGAATCCGAGTATGCCTCGGACCCGTGTAAAATGGGTGAAGTTCGGGGGGGTTCAGTTTCCGAGGAACCGAACCCGCTCATCACTAGTTTATATATATACGAAAAGAAACTCCAGCACTCCAGTGGCCCCAAACAGGGCATCCTTGCTCCTGTGCCTTTCCCAGGGGGTGACACCCCTGATACAATGTAGAATGATAGAATGATGAGGCGGCACTCAGAGACTGTTGATCATAACAAACCGTGTACTGAAAAGGTTAACATTTCGGGGACGTGCTCCCCTTCTTCAGAACAGACTTCACGCTCAGTCACAATTATTTTATGTTTGATGGTAAATATTTTTTTATATATTCTTTATTTTGGTTTTTCAGAAGAAATAAAGATGTTACAAATAGTACGATATTGTATAAACACATGGGTCGATAGACCAATATAGCATAGAACATCAAAAAACGCAAAGAGAAAATAAAGAGAAAGGAGAGAAAAGAAGAGAAAACACAAATTAGAAAAAGAAAAACACAATAGATAGAATTGATCCAACAAGAAAATAATCAGTAGTACATCATACCTCAGAGGGTCAGCAATAATATACGCATTGTGTGTAAAATAAACAATAAGAAAAAACAAAAAGAAAGTGCAGCAAAGTACAGTGAAATCACAATGACAACTTATACTGTATTGATACAAAGAAGACAAGACAAAGGGTAGAGGGGGGAAAAGGGCAGAGTCAGGGAAGGGGAATGAGTGAGCTAATCGATCTTATCTAAGTACAAGTATGGGTTCCATATAGTGATGTGGTCTACACAAGAAAGCAGTATCATGGTGAGTCTAGTGGGATCTGGTCTTTGTAGGTCGAGGTAGATTTAAATTCCAGCCAAGAAAACCACGTAGCAACATAATCAGAATGTGTGTCTAGGACTGAATGAAAAATATCCTCCATTGTTCTATAAAATTCTATCCGCTGGAACCATTGCCATATCTTGGGGGGGGGGGGGGGCGGAGACTTCCAGTGGACCGGTACCACCACCCTCGCTGCGTTATTCAGATGCTTGAGAAGGGAATGTTTATACTTTGCTAGTGGTATTGCAGTGTGGGAGAGCAACCAGAAGTCAATCCCAGTAGGAGCCTGAAACCCCAGGATTTCAGAGGAAATTTTAATATCCTGGCCCCAAAAGGTAGCAATCAGGGGGCAGTCCCACCATATATGAATAAGAGTACCTCGTTCCTTTCCATACCTCCAACACAGGGGGGATACTGAAGGAAAGAACTTATGCAGAAGGGAGGGACACCGATACCACCTAGTAAGCAATTTATACTGTGTTTCTGTAACCTCCAAACTTGTAGAGCAACGGGACATAACTTCACGGTGTTTTTTCCAATTAATATGTATCTCTCGAGGTACAAGATCAGCATCCCATTTCGTACAGAAAGCGGGGTCTCCTGTGAAAAGACTATGTAGCTATATCTTATATATACCTGATATAACATGGGTGGGTTCAGAGGGTTGGGAACACATTGCTTCAGAAGGTGTAACGCTTCCAGTTAATGCAGCAGCTGTCCTGTGAGACAAAATAAAGTGACGAGTCTGGAGATAGAACCAGAAGTCAGTCGCAGGAATATCAGTGCCCTCCCTGAGTTCATCAAAAGATTGACCTTTCCCCCGGAGAGCAAATGTGTTCTCTAGTCAAGCCTGCCCGTTTCCATCTGGCGGCCGCACCTCCTCCAATACCCGGCCCAAACAGTGGGCTATCAAGAAGTGAGAGAAGCAGGGAATTTGACAAAGAAAGACCCAATTTATAACGTAGTGCTCTCCATAGAGCCAAAGTGGGTCCAACCGTCAAATGTGAGGAGCGGCCAATGTTCCTAAGCCAGGCTACTGCCTGTAATTGTAGACCCGAGGACCGTCTTTCCAAGTCAACCCACTGCTTAGAGCCGGCACCAGGTCGTGACCAATCTAGGATCCTATTCAAAATCGTGGCCTGATAATATGTCGAAACCATGGGCAACTGTTGGCCCCCCTGAGCCTTCCTATAAAATAGGTAGCAATGCTTGAACCTGGGCTTCCTGCCGCCCCAAACAAATCGGCTAATTGCTTTGTGTGTGTCTACCAGAAACTGGTGGGGGAGCTTCAAGGGGATAGTCTGGAAAAGATACAGCAACCTTGGCAGGATATTCATTTTCACAATGCTCATACGGCCTAACCAGGAGAACTTCTGTTGGAGCCACTGCGTCATTTCCGTACGCAGCTTACGCAGTAAAGGGAGGTGATTTAGAGTGACTGTAGTAGAAAGGGAGGAGGGGATCAGAATACCTAAATGTTTAATGTGTGTGGGGTGCCAGGCGAAGGGAAACATAGTCCTCAGGGATGAGACTAATGCTAGCCATACACCAGGACGATATCTTTCCAACCAGCCAACTAGTTGGCTGGTTGGAAAGATAATCTGGCAGTGTGTGGGAGCAAACGATTATCAGCCGTTTGCTCCCACACGCTAAAAAACGGTCAGAAACGGTCTGACCAACTAGTTGGGAAAATCAAACCTGTTTGATTTTCCCAACCAATCGTTCAGGTGTAGGGGAAAACTTTCCCCCCAACTGAACGATAAGTAGGCGGACACTGGCTGCTAGTGTCCGCCTACTTTTGTCTCGGGCTGCAGAGGACCCTCTCTGACCAATCCCCCTCCAGCCACCTCACCGCCCCAGCCGCAGTGACCAGCCACCGCACAGCCACACTGCACCGTCCATCTCTGTCCCGCACCTCCAGCCTCCCGCACCGCAAATTAACCCCCCTCCGCCCGCCAGTCCCTTTCCTCCGCCGGCCGCCTCATCCATCCCGCCCAGTCTTTATTCCTTCGGCCATCTCACCCGCCCAGCTGCCTTCCCATCACAGCCGCCAGCCTCCCTCCGCCCGCACCGCTAATTCACCCCCCCCCCCCCCCCCCCGCCAGCCTGCCAGCCTCCCTCCGCCCGCACCGGCTCCCGCACCGCTAATTCACCCCCCCCCCTCCGCCCGCACCGCTAATTCACCGCCCGCCAGCCAGACACACATATATACACACTGACACACACACACATATATATATACACACACACTGACACACATATGTACACTGATATACACACATATATATATATATATATATATATATATACACTGACACATATGTACACTGATACACACATATATACAGTGTGATAGACACACATATATACACTGTGATTGTCACGATCCGGGTATCTGGACGCCATTTCTTACCCATCAGATGCCTCCTAAGGCTGGCTCAGCGCTCCAGGACCGGATCCCATCTGTTATCCTGATGTGTACATTCCTGTATCCTCTCCTGTCACTCTGGGACGCTGTCACAGTAAACGCCATATTACACCTGGCATGGCGTCTCCCGCGGCCTCCGCCGCCGTCCCTGAACTTCTGCATGCAGAGTGTCTGAGTGGCGATTACGTCAGCCGCGGCCTCCGCTGTGTCCGCGTGGTTGGATGTGCATCTGTCAGCCTGGCGCCTCCTGTCTCCGGTGGCCGGCGCCGCCATTACTGTTTTCATTACCACATGGATTACAAACCAAACTTCCCTCCAAGTGTCTGCATGGGCGCAGCCATCTTGGATTCTGTCAGCTGATCATTTCCACCAATCTGTTCTCAGTATTGATAATCTGCATAATTGCCTAGCCAATCCCTTCCTTGCTGCAGGTATAAATACACTGTGCCTGAGCAAGGAAGGTGTCAGTGCTTTGGTTGTCAAACCTAGTTCCTGTTTGTCTCTCTCCTGTGATTGTCTTCCAGGTTCCAGCTCCTGTCTCAAGACTTCCACCATAGAGACCCGCACCAGCATTCCACCTGCGGTGTAGCCTGACTCTCCAATCCATTGTGGATTCATCTGTTTCCAGCTACAACATTACCTGCTTCCAGCTCAGCTTCCAGCAGAGTACAGCTTCCCTTAAAGGGCCGGTGTCCTTTCTACACTTTACCACTCTCCACCGGTATTATTATTTCTCCGCTCTCAAGTTCTACATTTCAGTTCATATTTCATCGCTCCCAAGTTCATTTATTATTTAACTGGTTCCAGCCAGTATCCACTCCGTGCTAACAACAGTCTGGTTCCAGCCAGTATCCACAGCAGCTGTTTTATCTTCAGCAACCCAGCTTTTCCTGGAACACCAGCTGGCACAATCCTGGGTTATCTCCATTGCTACAGTCGGGCCTGGTAAGGACTTTCCATCTAGAAGATCATAAGAACTATCTCACACTACCAGTGCCCTGTGGCTCCTGCCATCCTGTAGTACCCAGGAACTGTATTTATTCTTTGCTGACTTTTACGTTTTCTTTTACTGCTGCTGTGTTGCGGAGTTGTCATAATAAACATCATTGACTTTTATCCAAGTTGTCGTGGTCACGCCTTCGGGCAGTTATTATTCATGTTACTTACATGTCCAGGGGTCTGATACAACCTCCCAGGTTCCGGTACATCTCAGCCCCTACAACTGAGGCTGCCTCCCGTCAGCTCAGGCCCTCAGTTGTGACAGTAAGCACTGACCTAATGAATCCAGCCGGAGACCAGGATCAAGCGGCCAGGCCGATGCAAGAACTGGCAGCCCGACTAGAACATCAGGAGGCTGCACAGGGCCACATCATCCGCTGTCTCCAGGATCTCTCTACTCGGCTGGATGGGATTCAGACAACTCTCCGTGGATCAGGCGCGTCTGGTGCGTCAACCACAGTGACTCCAACTATAACCCCACCCACCTTACCCATTTCTGCTCCACGTCTTCATCTTCCAACGCCAGCAAAATTTGACGGATCTCCAAGATTCTGCAGGGGATTTCTCAACCAGTGTGAGATTCAGTTTGAGCTACAACCTGGCAATTTTCCCAGTGACCGTACAAAAATTGCCTACATTATTTCTCTTCTCAGTGGCTCAGCCCTTGATTGGGCATCACCGTTATGGGAGAGGTCCGACACCCTGCTATCTTCCTACACTGCCTTCGTGTCAACATTCAGGCGCATCTTCGACGAGCCAGGCCGGGTAACCTCAGCTTCATCCGAGATTCTCCGTTTACGCCAGGGGTCACGTACTGTAGGACAATATCTGATACAGTTCCAGATCCTGGCATCCGAACTGGCATGGAACGACGAGGCCCTGTATGCTGCATTCTGGCATGGCTTATCTGAGCGTATTAAAGATGAGTTAGCTACCAGAGACTTACCTTCTAAGTTAGATGAGCTAATCTCACTCTGCACGAAAGTTGATTTACGTTTCAGAGAGAGAGCAACTGAGCGTGGAAGATCATCTGCTCCAAAATCTTCTGCTCCTCCTCCTCGTCAACTGTCACCATCTAAAGATGAGCCCATGCAACTTGGCCGTTCCCGTTTAACTCCTGCTGAGCGCCGAAGACGTCTCTCCGAGTTTCTCCGTCTCTATTGTGCAGCTCCGTCTCACACCAATAATGCCTGTCCCAAACGTCCGGGAAACTCCAAATCCTAGCTCGCCAAGGAGAGGGCCGGCTAGGAGTAATGATCTCCTCTCCATCTCCTCAAGATTGTAATCTCCCAGTCTCGCTTCAAGTTGCTCAACGTTATCGGAACGTCATTGCCCTCCTTGATTCCGGAGCAGCTGGGAACTTTATTACCGAAGCCTATGTTAAACGGTGGTCCCTACCCACCGAGAGACTTCCTTCGTCCATTTCTTTAACTGCCGTGGATGGCAGCAAAATTTTTGATGCAGTTATTTCTTTAAGGACTCTACCAGTTCGTCTGAGAGTGGGAGTTCTTCATTCCGAACTTATTTCTTTTTTAGTGATTCCAAGAGCCACACATCCTGTGGTCCTGGGCCTTCCATGGCTCCGTCTTCACAATCCTACAATTGATTGGACGACTACGCAAATCCTGGCATGGGGTTCCTCCTGTGCTGAGACATGTTTGTTTAAAGTATTGCCTGTCTGTTCTTCCTCCCCCAGGTCGTCTGATGTTCCACCTCCTCCATATCAAGATTTCACGGATGTGTTCAGTAAAGCTTCTGCTGATATCCTTCCTCCTCATAGAGAATGGGACTGTCCGATTGATCTCGTTCCAGGGAAGGTTCCACCTCGAGGCCGAACTTATCCGTTGTCTCTGCCTGAGACGCATTCTATGGAGGAATATATTAAAGAGAACCTAGCAAAGGGGTTCATTCGACCTTCTTCTTCTCCAGCCGGCGCAGGCTTCTTTTTTGTAAAAAAGAAAGATGGTGGTCTGCGGCCGTGCATCGACTACAGAGGTTTGAACGACATTACCATCAAGAACCGTTATCCTTTACCCCTGATTACTGAGCTCTTTGACAGAGTTAGCGGAGCTACCATCTTTACAAAGCTGGACTTGCGAGGTGCATACAATCTCATCTGGATCCGTGAGGGTGACGAGTGGAAGACCGCCTTTAACACCCGTGACGGACATTATGAGTACCTCGTCATGCCCTTCGGATTGAGCAATGCTCCAGCTGTCTTCCAGCATTTTGTCAATGAGATCTTCAGAGACATTCTATACCGTCATGTCGTGGTCTATCTAGACGATATCCTCATTTTTGCCAACGATTTAGAGGAACATCGTTTTTGGGTTAAAGAGGTTCTGTCTCGTCTCCGTGTCAATCATCTCTATTGCAAATTAGAAAAATGCGTCTTTGAAGTCAAGTCCATTCCGTTTCTAGGGTACATTGTGTCCGGTTCCGGACTAGAGATGGATCCTGAGAAACTACAAGCAATCCAAAATTGGCCGGTACCCTTAACCCTCAAAGGGGTCCAGAGGTTCTTAGGGTTCTCCAACTATTACCGAAAGTTTATACGAGACTTTTCCACCATTGTGGCGCCTATTACTGCTTTCACTAAGAAGGGTGCTAACCCGTCCAAGTGGTCTGAAGAAGCCATGCAAGCATTTCATCTTTTAAAACAAAGGTTCATCTCTGCGCCTGTTCTGAAACAGCCTGACATCGACTCTCCTTTCATCTTAGAGGTGGATGCCTCCTCCGTTGGAGTAGGAGCGGTGTTATCTCAGAGGGCTAAAGATGGCCATTTACACCCTTGCAGTTTCTTCTCCCGGAAGTTCTCCCCAGCTGAGCGCAACTATGCCATTGGCGACCAGGAGTTGCTAGCCATCAAGCTCGCTCTAGAAGAGTGGAGGTATCTGTTGGAGGGAGCTTCTCATTCAATCACCATACTTACAGACCACAAGAACCTTTTATACCTGAAGGGCGCACAATGTCTCAACCCTCGTCAGGCCAGATGGGCACTTTTCTTTTCCAGGTTCGACTTTAAACTCCAGTTCTGTCCGGGCTCTCAGAATCGCAAGGCCGATGCCCTTTCCCGCTCATGGGAGCAAGAAAATGAGTCAGAGTCTTCAGACAAGCATCCTATTATAAATCCGTTGGCATTCTCCACGGTAGGGATGGACTCTACGCCCCCATCAGGGAAAAGTTTTGTGAAGCCGATGCTAAGGAAGAAGCTCATGCATTGGGCCCATGCTTCCCGTTTTGCTGGACATACAGGTATCCAAAAAACCCTGGAGTTTATCTCTAGGTCCTATTGGTGGCCAACTCTGAAAAAGGACGTCTTGGAGTTTATTGCATCTTGCCCAAAGTGTGCCCAACATAAAGTATCCCGCCAGTCGCCTGCGGGGCAACTGGTTCCACTATCCGTTCCCCGTCGACCATGGACCCACTTGTCGATGGATTTCATTACAGACTTACCCATGTGCAACAAGTTCAATACCATCTGGGTGGTAGTTGACCGGTTCACCAAGATGGCACACTTCATTCCTCTCACCGGTCTTCCGTCAGCTTCCAAGTTGGCTCAAGTATTCATACAAGAGATCTTCCGACTCCACGGTCTTCCTGAAGAAATTATCTCAGATCGAGGAGTTCAATTCACAGCCAAATTCTGGCGAAGTTTATGTCAAGTCCTCCAAGTCAAGCTAAAGTTTTCCACGGCTTACCATCCTCAGACCAATGGTCAAACCGAGAGGGTGAATCAGGACTTGGAGGCCTTCCTCCGCATCTATGTGTCCTCCTCTCAAGATGACTGGGTTCAATTACTTCCCTGGGCCGAGTTCTGTCATAACAACCAGTATCATTCTTCATCTGCTTCAACACCATTCTTCACTAACTTTGGATTCCACCCTAAAGTCCCTGAGTTCCAACCGCTTCCAGCAACTTCTGTTCCCGCAGTGGATATCACCTTGCATCAGTTTGCCAATATCTGGAAGAGCGTACGATCAGCTCTGCTCAAGGCATCGTTCAGGTACAAGAAGTTTGCGGATAAGAAGCGTCGAGCAGTTCCTGCTCTCAAGGTGGGTGATCGGGTATGGTTATCCACGAAGAATTTGAGGTTAAGAGTTCCCAGTATGAAGTTTGCACCTCGCTATATCGGTCCTTTCAAGATTGAACAAGTCATCAATCCTGTTGCTTACAGACTCCAGTTGCCTCCCTTCTTAAAAATACCCAGGACATTCCATGTTTCCCTGTTGAAACCGCTGATCTTGAATCGGTTTCATTCCTCACTTCCTCCAACTCCGAAAGTCCAAACTCAACGAGGCGTTGAGTATGAAGTGGCCAAGATCCTGGACTCACGTCACCGTTACGGTCAACTACAATATCTTATTGACTGGAAGGGTTATGGTCCTGAGGAACGTTCATGGACCAATGCTTCTGATGTCCATGCTCCTGCCTTGGTCCGGAGATTCCATTCCAAGTTTCCTCAAAAGCCAAAGAAGTGTCCTGGGGCCACTCCTAAAGGGGGGGGTGCTGTCACGATCCGGGTATCTGGACGCCATTTCTTACCCATCAGATGCCTCCTAAGGCTGGCTCAGCGCTCCAGGACCGGATCCCATCTGTTATCCTGATGTGTACATTCCTGTATCCTCTCCTGTCACTCTGGGACGCTGTCACAGTAAACGCCATATTACACCTGGCATGGCGTCTCCCGCGGCCTCCGCCGCCGTCCCTGAACTTCTGCATGCAGAGTGTCTGAGTGGCGATTACGTCAGCCGCGGCCTCCGCTGTGTCCGCGTGGTTGGATGTGCATCTGTCAGCCTGGCGCCTCCTGTCTCCGGTGGCCGGCGCCTCCATTACTGTTTTCATTACCACATGGATTACAAACCAAACTTCCCTCCAAGTGTCTGCATGGGCGCAGCCATCTTGGATTCTGTCAGCTGATCATTTCCACCAATCTGTTCTCAGTATTGATAATCTGCATAATTGCCTAGCCAATCCCTTCCTTGCTGCAGGTATAAATACACTGTGCCTGAGCAAGGAAGGCGTCAGTGCTTTGGTTGTCAAACCTAGTTCCTGTTTGTCTCTCTCCTGTGATTGTCTTCCAGGTTCCAGCTCCTGTCTCAAGACTTCCACCATAGAGACCCGCACCAGCATTCCACCTGCGGTGTAGCCTGACTCTCCAATCCATTGTGGATTCATCTGTTTCCAGCTACAACATTACCTGCTTCCAGCTCAGCTTCCAGCAGAGTACAGCTTCCCTTAAAGGGCCGGTGTCCTTTCTACACTTTACCACTCTCCACCGGTATTATTATTTCTCCGCTCTCAAGTTCTACATTTCAGTTCATATTTCATCGCTCCCAAGTTCATTTATTATTTAACTGGTTCCAGCCAGTATCCACTCCGTGCTAACAACAGTCTGGTTCCAGCCAGTATCCACAGCAGCTGTTTTATCTTCAGCAACCCAGCTTTTCCTGGAACACCAGCTGGCACAATCCTGGGTTATCTCCATTGCTACAGTCGGGCCTGGTAAGGACTTTCCATCTAGAAGATCATAAGAACTATCTCACACTACCAGTGCCCTGTGGCTCCTGCCATCCTGTAGTACCCAGGAACTGTATTTATTCTTTGCTGACTTTTACGTTTTCTTTTACTGCTGCTGTGTTGCGGAGTTGTCATAATAAACATCATTGACTTTTATCCAAGTTGTCGTGGTCACGCCTTCGGGCAGTTATTATTCATGTTACTTACATGTCCAGGGGTCTGATACAACCTCCCAGGTTCCGGTACATCTCAGCCCCTACAACTGAGGCTGCCTCCCGTCAGCTCAGGCCCTCAGTTGTGACAGTGATAGACACTTACTGTATAGACACTGTGATAGACACGTACTGTATAGACACTGTGACACACTCATACACTGTGAGATACACACACATACTAACATATACATATATACACACTGACACACACACACACACACACACACACACACACACACACACACACACTGAGACACACCTATATACACTGTGATAGACACACATATATACACTGTGATAGACACGTACTGTATAGACACTGTGACACACTCATACACTGTGAGATACACACACATACTGACATATACATATATACACACTCTCACACACACACACACACACACTGAGACACACCTATATACACTGTGATAGACACGTACTGTATAGACACTGTGACACACTCATACACTGTGAGATACACACACATACAGACATATACATATATACACACTGTCTCACACACACACACACACACACACACACACACACACACACACACACACACACCTATATACACTGTGATAGACACACATATATACACTGTGATAGACACGTACTGTATAGACACTGTGACACACTCATACACTGTGAGATACACACACATACTGACATATACATATATACACAATGTCACACACACACACACACACACACACACACACACACACACACACACACTGAGACACACCTATATACACTGACACACTCATATATACTGTCACACACATATATAACTGATACACACATATGTAAACTGTGATACACACACATATACACTTTGATACACATGTATGTACACTGTGACACACACATATACACTGGTATACACACATACTGTCACACCCACATGCACTGACACACACACACACACACACACACACACACACATATTCAATGGTGGGAACTGTCCGGTCAGCGGTGAGGTCACCCGCGGTCAGCGGCTGACCGCGGGTAACCCCACCGCTGACCGCAAAGTTCCCACCATTGAAACTAATGGAGGGAGCTGTGCGATGCGCTTCTGTCACTTCAGACGCGCACAGAGCCAATCAGGTGAGTGCCACGGAGTGGCGCTTCCTGATTGGCTGAAGAGACACTTCTGTGACAGCTGTCACGGGGGTGTCTCTGCATTCGTGGAAAGGGGTCCCATGTGTAAACATGGGGCCCCTTTCAGTCCGTTTGGTCCGGGTGTTCGGTTTGTTGTTTTGCCAAGTACGTGGATTATAATCTGGACTCTGGATCAGGTGAGTATAATTATCTTTTATTTTCAGGTACCCGTGGATTCTACTTGGAGAAGAGGACCGATTGCTTCGTGTCAACATAGGTAAGTATGTGTGTGTCGACATGTGTGAAATAAAGTTTTACTTTCAAGGTGTGTGTCTCCTGTTTTTATTTGGGTATTTTTTTCCCATTAGAACTACAGGTACCAGCGGGCCCGTTTTTCTCCCGCATGCTGGTACTTGTGGTTCTCCAAGTACCAGCTTGTGGGGGAGGCTTGCTGGGACTTGTAGTACTACTGGAAAAAACAATATTCTTTCCATTTTCTCAAGGCTATCAACCCCCCATCCGCAGCCTTTGGATGGGGGGGACAGCCTCGGGCTTCACCCCTGGCCCTTGGGTGGCTGGGGGGGGGACACCCCTTGATTGAAGGGGTCCCCACTCCCCCAGGGTACCCCGGCCAGGGGTGACTAGTTGGATATTTAATGCCACGGCCGCAGGGCACTGTATAAAAGTGACCCCCGGCTGTGGCATTATCTGTCCAGCTAGTGGAGCCCGATGCTGGTGTAAAAAATACGGGGGACCCCTACTCTTTTTGTCCCTCCGTATTTTTTGCACCAGCACCAGGCGCAGAGCCCGGTGCTGGTTTTAAAAATACAGGGGATCCCCTGTCCGTTTTCCCCCCGGATTTTTAAAACCAGGACCGGCTCGAAGAGCCCGAGGCTGGTTATGCTTTGGAGGGGGGACCCCACGCAATTTTTTTTGGGGTTTTTCCCATTCCATTTAAAAAAAATAATAATAATAATCTTTTTAAAAATATATAAATAATATTTGTGCCTCCAAAAAAGACAAACCAAGTACCTAATCCCTTCTAATATAAATAGATATGCTATTACCAAAAAAAAAAACACCAAAAAAAAACATGTTTTTTAATTTTTTTATTAGATTCCGCCAGCAAACTGTGGCGGATTGAAAATGACCGAAACCGAAACGTTAAGCTGTCAGAACAGGGTCACGTATGTTCTTGATTTTTGAAAAGTCCTAGAGTGCCGCCTATCGTTTGTGATATGTTTGCTTTTTGAAGCTCAGGAGGGCACCAGGCAAGCTGTACATTTTACTACATTGGGAGTGCCGAATATCTACATCTGGTATATATATATATATATATATATATATATATTTGCCTTGGCAGCCCAACCATGCTGGTATCCATAGTTCAGTATAAAAATAAGTAAATCTAATAAATGTATGGTGGTGAAAGAAAAGCCCAGTTTCACTGAAAAAAAGATACTTCTGCATGTTTTGAAATGAAAAAACAAAACAAAACTGAAGAACTGTAGGCAGGCACTGTCCGCCTACTTCGGTGACATCACAAGTTGGATAGAAGTTGGAAGGTTGGTTGGTCTGATGAAAAGTTGGTTAGATGTGTGGAGTACTGGTAAAAAGTTGGTGAGATGTGTGGGGCACTGTTTTAGTTGAACAGACAAGTTGGATAGTTGGAAGTTTGGAGTGTTGGAGAAAAGTTGGTCTGATGTATGGCTAGCTTAAGTCAGTAGGGAGGGAGATATTAAGAGCTGTCGATTTAGCATAATTAATCTTAAAATTGGATAGCGCTCCAAAACGTGAAAATTCTTTCATAAGATTAGGTAATGACACAACAGGGTTCGTAACGACCACCAGGAGGTCGTCTGCAAACAATGCAAGTCTAGGGTCATTTCCACCCACTTTCAATCCAGTGATATCAGGGTTCTGCCGAATGGCCCTAGCTAGAGCCTCCATGCAGACAACAAATATCAAAGGTGACAACGGGCATCCCTGTCTAGCCCCATTAGAGATGGTTATCGGGTCAGAAAGTATTCCGTTCAACCGCACCTGCACCGAGGGAGCCCGATATAGCGCCAAGATTTTTTGCAAGAACACCTCTCCCAGGCCCAATTGTCGCAGTGTCGTTTCCATAAAGACCCAGTTGATACGGTCGAAGGCTTTCTCAGCGTCTATGGAGAGAAGCATCATGGGAGCCTTAGCTGAGCCTGCATGGGTTATCAGGTCAATCACTCTTATGGTGTTGTCCCGTGCTTCCCTACCTCGAACGAAGCCAACCTGGTCCGAGTGTATCACTGCCGGCAGCAACAAACTCAGGCGGTTCGCTATGAGTTTAGCATACAATTTAATATCTACGTTAAGGAGGGAGATTGGCCTATAACTGGATGGCAATCATGGGTCTTTACCGTCTTTAGGAATGGCCGTGACGTGTGCTCCTAAGGACTGATTTGAAAAGGGGGCCTGCGGAGAGACAGAGTTGCAAGCGCGGAGCAAAAGAGGGAGAAGTTTATCTTGAAACATTTTGTAATAAGATATGGGGAAGCCGTCGGGGCCCGGACTTTTACCAGACAGGGAGGACTTCAGGGCGGACATGAGTTCATCGTCTGTAAAAGGGTCTTCAAGGGCTGTAATTATAGCTGGGGAGAGTGACGGGAATTTAATATCCTCTAGGAAGTCCTCTACTGCCTTTCCATGCAATGACTGTTCACATTGGGAGCGCAGGGATGTCAAATTATAGAGATCAGTATAGTACGCATGAAAGATCTCAGCCATTTTACCGTCAGAAGCATGAGGCACACCAGAGGAGTCCCTAATCTCCTTAAGATAAATTAGGGATCTTTGGGCATGAAGAGCACGGGCAAGGAGCTGCCCAGGTTTGTTACCCCACCTATGGAATTTATGTCGGCAGCAGCGAAATGCCCTACGGGTGCCTTCATTCAGTAAACTATTTAGGGATGACTGAGCCTCTTGCAGCTCTGCTAACACATCGGACGTTAGCGTAGATTTATGAGTGAGTTCCAGTCTTTTAATTTTAGCAAGTAGGGCTTCCCGACATTCATTTTTTTGTTTCTTGAGGTGGTAGCCCAGTTGGATGCATTTGCCTCTAATCACGCATTTATGGGCTTCCCATACCGTCACTGGGGAGACCTCGTCAGTCATATTAAGAGCAATATAATCCTCAATAGTACTTTCTATTTGGGCCCGACAGTCTGAGTCTCTGAGAAATCGCTCATTAAAGCGCCAACGCCATTGGCGCGGGGGAGGGTGGTGTAAAGATAGGATAAGAGTAATGGGGGCATGGTCAGAGCCAACTATTTGTCCTATTGTGGCATCTACAAGAGAATCAAGAGAGTTGTGATCCACAAAGAGATAATCGATACGAGTATAACAATTGTGCGGGTAAAAGTAAAACGTGTAGTCTCTATCCTTGGGGTGGAGCAGGCGCCAGGTGTCCATTAGCTGGAAGTCATGTAGAATTGACTTAAAGCGTCTAACATCATTTAAAGAAGATCTGGGTGCTCCAGTTGAGGTATCTAGAAGAGACTCCAATGCCCAGTTAAGGTCACCTCCTACTACTAACACCCCTTCCAAAGATTGTTCTATCCGCTCCAAAGCCTCCCTCATAAAATGGATCTGACCCTGATTAGGGAGATAAAGGTTAACAAATGTAAACGTTTGGTCGGCAATAGTAGCCTTCACCAGCAGGCCCCTCCCATCCCCAATAAGAACTTCAGATATGTCATGCAATCTAATAAGTTTAGCAAATAAAATTGCAACTCCCTTGGCCTTAGCCCCTGAGAAATCATTATAATATCCCTGCGGGAAATGACGGGAGTATAGCTTCGGAGAGGCACCTCTTTTAAAGTGCGTCTCCTGAAGGAACACCACGTCCGCTTTATCGGTATGTAGAGAGTGTAGAAGCCGGGACCTCTTCTCGGGGATGTTAAGGCCTTTCACGTTAAATGAAACTAACTTCAAGCTAGCCATGTTGGCATGTTACCAGAGAATTCCAACACTGCCACATCACGTGTCACCCATAGAACCCTGTTGAAAGAGTAACCGCCCATAATACCTTATCCAATTGGGGGGAGGGAGGAAGGTAAGCACAAGAGGGAAGACAGGGGGAGGTAACGTAGACAATAAAAGACAAAAAGAACAGCTGTCATTCCAACGGCAATACTCTGCATCATTAGTCATGGGAAACCATAAACGGCCCATGATCTACAAATGTATAGCAGAGCAAGGGGGGGTCAGAGAGGAACCGGGACACATCGCCGTCAAATAGCATTGAAATACAAACAAAATTATTCAGCAGATAGAGCAGTTCGAATAAAGAAGAAGACTGAATCAGAAGACTACGAGATCAAGCAAAGCACTGGGCGCCAAAGGCGAAATGGCATAACAAGTAACAGTAATCTAGTACAATAGTAACAGAACCTAGAAACCAATAAAAACAGAAACAAAGTACATGACTTGGCAAGAAGTGGCACTACTTAAGCAGCCATGGGAGGCAAACAATTACCTAAATAATTGCAGACAGTGAGCTATTTAACCATCAGTGGAAGGACATAGCAAAAAGAAAAAACAACATATCAAAAACACGTTAAGTATGTCAAATAGTCACGTGTCCCTGGAAATTGTAACTTGAGGTCTAGCCAGCCGTTGTCATCCCGTGTAGTCTGCGGTAACTGTAGCAGCAGTAACGGTTGCAGATTCCTCAAATGTGTCAGCTCGTCGCCGCCTCCTAGAATTACGGATTCTCTGCCACCGTTCTGCTTGAGGCAGAGGAGACAGTGACAGTTCAAACGGATCCAGCCAATTATGGAGACTCGGGGCAGGAATATCTAGGGCTGAACAGAAGTCCTTAACACCATCATATTCCTGTAGGACAAAAAGGGTTCCTTTGTAGGTCGCTTGGATAGATAATGGGAATCCCCAGCGGAATTTGATGTTACGTTTTTTAAGTTCATCTGTGAGGAGGCGGAGTATACGCCTCTGTTGTAGGGTAGACCACGAGAGGTCCGGAAAAATTTGTATCCTATGACCTTCAAAAGTAATGTCCGGTGCCCGTCTGGCTGCTCTAAGAATCTCCTCTTTCTCCTGAAAGTAGTGGAGTCTGCAGATAACGTCACATGGTCTTTCCGTTGGTGTCCCTCTAGGACGCAAGGCCCGATGTGCCCTGTCAAACACCAGCTGGTAGTCAGAGTCCGCTCCCAAAAGTTAATTGAATATTTTGGTCAGAGCAGGTTCAACGTTTTGAGGTGCGACGTCTTCGGGCAATCCCCGTTTTCGCTGGTTATTCCTGCGCCCCCTATTGTCCACGTCATCGATTCTGCGGCCCATGGCTATCAGAGAGCGCGATTGGCGAGAGATGAGATCATGGAGATCAGATATTTTAGAATCCGTCCTCACAGAGCAATCTTCCAACGTTACCACTCTAATTTGAAAAAAACAAAGGAGTCCCGCACCAGCTTAATTGAATAATAGATAATATTTGTAGGAGTATAGTCTCTTGATAACTGTATATAATACAGATATGAAATTATAGACTGGTGCTACCCACTGATCCTGAAACATGTACAGAAAGGGTGAAGAAGAAGGGATCAGTTTCTCTGGGTGCACTCACTCCCAGAACCAACAAAAATTCCTGATATTGGATCTGTGTCCTTATACACTTTTTATATATATATGTATTAACACTTAATTCTTAGTACCTCCCAATACCCATATGGAATGTATCAACTTTATTAGTATCCCATATGAAGTATTAAGACCCTTAATTGGGCCGTAAACAGTGAAATATAAAATTGATAAAAGATAGTATAGACGTGAGTCAGAAAAATGGACAAAACAGAAAAAAGAAAGGATTTGTTTTGTCCTAGTGCCGAATAATAAAGAAAATTAAAAACTGAGCCGTGTCCCGCTACTTATTGATTTGTATTTAATGTGCAGATTGTATTCCACTGCTGTATTCCTCAAAAGATTATGATTGGGATATATATGTATATATTCTTTATAATAAGTATAACAACCCCTGGTTAATAATATATATATATAAATCTTCATAAGCCTGCCACAACCTTATTCTAATTATTTGATAAGGGAAAAAGTTTCCAGTTTGGGCATTACTTCATGTGTTATGGCTAGCAGGTAACACAATGGAATACACATTCTAACTAATAGCATTTCATTTTTCCTAGCGGCGCACGGCTATTCCCCTATGCGCATTTCACTCTGTATAAGAGCTTCGCCATTGTGTTACCTGCTAGCCATAACGCATGTTAACGTTATACCTTTGTATGTTTAGACATTAGTTGGTGCAGTGCGGTGCTGGGATATACGGCAGCCCGCAATACAAACAGCACTAGTCTCTTTATATACATCTGTGGCGTCCAGCAATAGAGATTAGGAACATGTCAGCCGTGCACCAAGTCCGTGGTGTCTGACAACAGAGACTAGGATCATACTTACTGTGTATTAAATTGTATGCATCTGGGCAATAGCTCTTATTGGCATGAGCTTATTACATATATAAATTGACATCAGCTATACACGGATGCATTACCTCTCTTTGAGAGACATATAACACATAAACACCTAATAAATCAAATAAGGGAATGTGATCTAATCCCTTTTTGAATGGCTTAGGTATGATTAATGTGTAATCTTATTACCAGCTTAAAAGGTGATATGGTATAATTAATAACGTTACATGCGTGTATGTATATATAATAATAATGACTCCATATAAGAAAGACTTCTATTGTTTCTTCTTGCCTATGATAAGGATAAAAATTTTTTTACTAGTATATCCAATCTGGAATAAGGTACTGCAGACCTCCAATGATACGGTGGTAGAATTATAACACAGAAAGATATCCTGTTCAATAAAGCAACAATTGTATCAGTTACAACATTCTGCGGTGCATTAAAAGTTGTTACATGTATCATCTAGAAGCAACTGTTACTTTTGACAGGACAGAAACACAGAAGTAATGCCCAAACTGGAAACTTTTTCCCTTATCAAATAATTAGAATAAGGTTGTGGCAGGCTTATGAAGATTTATATTATTAACCAGGGGTTGTTATACTTATTATAAAGAATATATACATATATATCCCAATCATAATCTTTTGAGGAATACAGCAGTGGAATACAATCTGCACATTAAATACAAATCAATAAGTAGCGGCACACGGCTCAGTTTTTAATTTTCTTTATTATTTGGCACTAGGACAAAACAAATCCTTTCTTTTTTCTGTTTTGTCCATTTTTCTGACTCACGTCTATACTATCTTTTATCAATTTTATATTTCACTGTTTACGGCCCAATTAAGGGTCTTAATACTTCATATGGGATACTAATAAAGTTGATACATTCCATATGGGTATTGGTAGGTACTAAGAATTAGGTATTAATACATATATATATATATATATATATATATATATATATATATATATATATATAAAAAGTGTATAAGGACACAGATCCAATATCAGGAATTTTTGTTGGTTCTGGGAGTGAGTGCACCCAGAGAAACTGATCCATTCTTCTTCAACGTTACCACTCTGTCTGCGACCTGAGTGACATCAGACTGAATGGAAGAAAGATGGGTATGAATGGAATCTTGTATCCGTTGTTTCATGGACTGAAGGTCCTGCTGCAGGTCCTGGCAGGTGGGAAGGGACCACAATTTAGAGAGAATGGCAGATAAGTCTGAGGACTCCACCACAGGAGAAGATGGTGGAAGGAGAGCAGAGGGCCCCGCAGCCGTATTATCTTCCATGGCTCTGGAGAGTAAGGAGGACGATGGAGGGGTGGACGAGGTAGAATCGGACACTGGTGGCCGAAATAGCGTACGAAAAGCCTTGGCTTGGGACGAGTTGGCTGCAGTATTTGACAATTTCTTGGTGGAACGTCTTCTCGGCATGAGGCACGGTGCTAAGCGTAGTCAGAAGGAATTATCGTCGAACTGGGTATCAACTTACTGGCGACATATCACGTGTTCCCCTCAGCATGGCTCGGTCAGGTCATTGTAATTTAAAGTTCAGGCACCATGTTGTGAAGGGTAGAGTATCGTTGTTGCAGAGAACCAGAAGCCGCCATCGTGTCGTGATGCTTAGTAAACCCCCTCTTCAGAAGAGCAGAGACAGCAGCGGGGAGGCCTCCGCAATCTCCCCGTTGTAATATAAGAAAATCTGAAGGAAGGGTGTAATTCAGGGAGTCGCCACGGGAGGGAGCTCCAGTCCCTTCAAGTAAACAAGGTACGTGTAAGTGATGCTAGCTGTGTCTCCCACAGTAGAAGGGAATGCGGAGCAATGATATTTTATAGAGATGTGGAGGCCAGAACACTGACCAGCAAGGAAGTGGCTGGGCATTCACAGGTATCAGTACGATCCAGAAACTTTCATGAAAATGGGCAGAGGTGTCAGTATTCCGGAACCACCTGCACTGCACAGGTTTCAGGGAATGAGAAGCAGCAGTAAAGACGGAGGAGGGTGGGGGGACAGCTGGGACACCGCACCGCACACAGCTAATCCCCAGCTTCCCAATCTCTGCAGTATCTCAGCTGTGTACAGTGCAGGCTCACCCTCACAGCAGGGGACGAATGCACCGCAGGTCAACACTGTGTGGAGGCTGGTGTAGGTGACTATGAAACAGTGGGGGCACTACTGTGTTATCCCCGTGCGCCGTCCCCAGGGAGCAGCAATTGAGACAGGGCCGCTCCGGGTGTGGGGGGAGAGCCTACACACACGTCTGTGCAGGCAGGTGATGAGTCCCGTCTCCCGGCGCCGCTCCATACCTTGATGCTACGTGCGTCCCGGCATTGTCCGCTCCGGCTGTCACGGGCTCTGTGGCTGGCCGCTGGAGGATCGTGGGGCTGGAATCCCCCGCAGCCAGTTCCTGATGTGTGGGTCAAAGCGATCCCGGGGTCCAGGTTGGTGTGTGTCGGGTGTGCGGGTCTCCGCGCCAGCCGCGAGTCCCCAGCAGCCCCAGAAAGTAACTCGAGGCCGCGGTCTCTGTCCGGAGGTTAGGCCGCAACCTGCAGAGACACGACTAGCGTGTCCCCCGACTCCGCGGATTTCCTCCGGCACCAAGTCTTGTACTTGAGGTGGGCAAGGGGGCAGATGGAGGCTCTAATTCACCTCCAAAGAGGGCCTTTTAAATAATTAGCCTGGAGCTCTCTCAGGCTGCAACCGGTCCAGTCAGCTGCCAAGCCACACCCCGATGGTAAATATTTTAAACAACAAACAGACTGTGTGATGGGGTCCACAGTGGCACCGACATTTGCAAATGCTTTTATGTGTGACATGGAGAGTATTTTATTCTTTGAAAATCAGGAAGTTGGCTTTTGTTTTTATATTACTGGTATATTGATAACCTGCTATTGATGTGGTTAGGGACCGAAAAACAATTACAGGATTTGTTACAAATCAAAATATGTCTCCTAGCTCCATTAAGCTGACATTGACTTATGACAGGCAAAAAAATTGCTTTCTGGATACTCTCATTAAAATACACGCAGGATAGTTAAACACTAGCTTATACTAGAAATCTACTGACCGCAATACTCTGTTTAGACATGACAGTTCCATCCTGTCCCAAGAGTTCAAGGACTGCCGTACTCACAGCTTTTGAAAGTATGCAGGGCCAACAGTGATGAAATTGTAAAAATTAAACAAGTGGATGAAATGGAATCAAAATTCATCAAGAGGGGCAATTGACCTAAATTATTAAAAATAGCCAGGGAAAACGCACTAACAAAAAATAGAGTGGAGCTGTTAAATCCCATTGGGCTAAGAAATTACAACAATTTCATTCCTTGGGTCAATTAATTTAATACCAACAGCACATACACAAAGAAAAAAAGCCAAGAAATTGTTTTCTATAGTGACAACTCACCCTGACTTAACATCTCTGCATAACAAAAAACTTATGCCCAGTTACACAAGAGGCAAAAATATCCAAGATATTGTAGTGAAGACAGATATTACTAACTTATGAGAAAGAACGGCTGTTTTACGTGCTTGGGGTGCACTACTTGTTCTTACATGTCCCCATGGGGACACAATCACACACCCAAATTCTGGTAAAAAAATTATTACAAAGTATGTAATCTATGTAATTATGTGCCCTTGTGGCACATATTACATAGGAAAAACAGAGTGCCAATTTAATATTTGCATGGCACACCACAGACAAGCTATAAGCAATGCTTTTCTGATGGGCACGGCTGAACAACCTGTGGCCCAGCATTTTTTGGAGTTGAAACACAATATGGCCATGTTAAAGTACAGGATTATAGATCATGTCCCCGAATCCCTGAGAGGAGGCAATCGTGGCAAGAGTTTGCTACAATTTGAATTGCAAAGGCTTGAATAATTAATTGGGTCTGATTAATTTTTTATAACTCTTTATACAATATAGGGCCATTATGTCCAGAAATTTATTATACTATATTATATGACATGTTATCATTATTTATTCAGAGCTTTAACACGTTACCCTTATTTGTATATCATACAGATCAAGTTGGTCAGCCATAATGGTAGTTGCTGTATTATATATAGTGTGCATTTTTATACACAGTGTGTGTTTTTAAGAGCTTGTCCAAGATTTTGCTATATAATATGCTCATATATTTACTTATTCACTAGCACTTTAGTGGAGGCTCTCAATATGTTTTTTATGCCTTTGCTCTTGTTTATACAATGCTTGTTGTACAGGTATTATGTCACTGTATGCACTTTAATATGTAGGATTTTACTGTAGTGTGATTGTTGAGCTTACACTTAACACTGTGTTGTTGTTTACAGCATTTCCTAGCAGGGCCGTCTTTTCGTATTGGCTCAATGGGCTCTTTCCCAAGGGCCCCAGGAGTATAATGGCCCTAGGCTGGTAGCTAAGGGTCCCCTCTTTTCAGGGGTACCAGATTTTTGAAAATCTGCCCTGGGGAACCAGAGATATCTGACTTGAAAGCAGTGGTTCCCATCCAAGCCTGTTAATTGCTCTTCCCAGACAGATATCTCGGGTTCTGTCTAACTTAGAGTTTTTCTGAGGGTTTAATCCAAAAGCTGTGACTCTCCCCTTTTGGTGGATACTAGTAGCTTGTCTCTACTATGCCCAGAACCAGAGATATCAGTCTTCCACCAGCTGATCCCTGCTCCAGCTCCACACGCCTGGTATGCAGTTTTATATTTTCGTTGGTGAATTGCTCTGGCTCCTGAACTCTGGTCCCCAGAACCTTCTGAAAGGTGGGACTCTCTATTTTTTTTATCCCATTCAAAGCTAAGAAATATATTTTCAGGAACTTGAGATATCTGCAGTCAAGCAAGCTGCCCTCCCACCAGAAAATTATAAATTTTAAGCCCAATCCACTACACACCCCTCCCCTACGTATTAAACACCCCCTACCACCCTGGAAGTCATGTACCAGGGCTTCTTCATTCAGCCTAATGCTCCCTTCTACAGTTTAGCCCCATCTGTACAGTAAAGGAGTAATTACAGAAATTACTGCTCCAGGTCCTACATGCTGAGCGGAAGATAGAACACCCCCTACCACCCACGGGACATCAAAGCTGCCGCTGATTGCACCCCCACGCCTACCGCTGGAGGATGGGTAGGGGACCCAGTGCATTGCTGTGCCCAGGGGCCTACACTGCTGTTAAGACGGCCCTGTTTTCTAGGTCACGCAGCCGGGACCTACAATGTCACTTCCGCCTGCTAGCCGAAAGTCTGAGGTGGACTAACGGAGCTGCAGGAAGCGTGACCCTGGACAACGCCGGTGTGGGAGTCCCTTGGGGGGGTAAGTGGAGCTATTTATCGCATGGTTATGTTACTTTTATTGTGTTCTGAAGAAGGGGAGCACGTCCCCGAAACAGTAACCTTTTCAATACATGGTTTATTATGATCAGTAGTCTCCAAGTGCCGCCTCATTACGCATTATATGTCACATGTGTATGAAATAATACTCATTGAGATTTCCATATTAGCACAGATCACGGAATCAATTGGAATCATCACTTCAGCTGCTTATATATCACTTATACAGGACTACCCCAATTAATGGACTTCCAAAGGATTTATAATATCAATGAATCTTATTTAAGATTGGACCAGCACTTTACTGATATCCTAACAGATGAACTTTGCATACAAAATAATATTGTATTAATTAATTTCCTACACAACGACTAACTCTCCGTGACCGGAAGTCTTCTTGCGCTCCACGGCCCCACTTCCGCGTTCCACGACCTACAGGAAGTGCATTCCATTGAGCTGACAGGAAGCACGGTGTGCGGGTCACAGTGTATAGCTCACAGGAGCGCTCGGAAATGTGATCCCTGGCTGACTTCCTTTTAGCCAAAGCCTGTTTATATTTTAAGACACTAGTAGCCATATACTTATATGTCACTCCATTGTTGCACTTATATTGGTTTTAACACATTCACTGCTTCCGGGGCCGGAAGTGACGTCAATTACATATCACAAATGCGTTTTAAGAAAGTTGCTCGTTTTTAACATTAGATTGACATTTTGCAATTAAGCTATAACCCCCCCTGTTTTCTATCTTTCTCTACTCTCCATTACAAATTAAAGAGTTTTTGTATATATTGCTAATCACTTCCTGTCAGCTGATGACAGGAAGTGAGGTCATGTTGTTTGTTCCACATTGCTAATCACTTCCTGTCAGCTGATGACAGGAAGTGTGTTCATGTTGTTTGCTCCATATTGCTAATCACTTCCTGTCAGCTGATGACAGGAAGTGAGGTCATGTTATTTGTTCCACATGTCTCCACCATCTTAAGTGCCAAAGGTATAAATACATCTAAATGCCTCTGGGACATTATCCCCTTGATGAAGTCCTTTGCATTGGGACGGAACGCGTCGGGAGTTACCCTGGACCCTCTTTTGATGGACAGATAAGCTTTTATATCAATTGTTTCTTGTACGTGTGATACCTGCTCATTTTAAACCGTGGTTTAATTTATGTACTAAAGTAAATGTGAAGGGAGATATCCTGGACCCTATTTGTATGGACAGATAAGCTTCTATATCATTTGTTTCTTGTACGTGCGATACCTGCTCGTTTTAAACCTTGGATATATTTTATGTACTTAATTAAATGTGAAAAATTATCTTTCTACTACGCTATTGTGGAGTGTGGTATTCTAGGAGCATTTCCAATTAACACTCACTAAGTAGAAAAATGCTATAAGTACATATAGGTTTAAACAGTACACACTATTGGTTGTTTCTTTTTCTCTTTTGCATATCACTGTGATGACTGGTCTGAGGACCGAAGATTCCTATCTGAGATAAATGCTTGTCCCAATTTTTTCACTAAATTTCTTTCTATGTCCCCACCGTCATTTTCTGGGCATTATTAGGCGCTGATTACGTCTATTTTTTTACACATACTAATCGCCATAATTTGTTATCAGCTGCCACCCACGTTTGTGAGGAATGCATGTGAAAATATTTAAAATGATAAGAAAATATTTTAATATTTTACTACAGATTATATTTGATCCACATGAGCGCACACTTATACATTTTGACGATATATATATATATATATATATACGGACATGCGGTGAGCTAAATTGCTCAGGATGCACTGGCTTGCACCAGAGCCAGATTTACACGCAATATATGAGCCAAAGGGTACATGGGATCATTACACACAGGTGCAGCAGTATAAACTCATGAAAATTTTGTGAGTTTTGATTAGAGATGTGCTGAAAAGATAGGCAGAGGAGGCACTGCCTCACCTGCTATAGACTTTTTACTCCACAGCTTTGGCTATAGAAATTATTAGAATAATACTGTCACGATCCGGGTATCTGGACGCCATTACTTACCCTTCGGATGCCTCCTGGGGCTGGCTCGGCGTTCCGGGTCCGGATCCCGCTGCTCCTGAGTTTCCACGTGCAGAGTGTCGGGGTGGTGATTTCGTCAGCCGCGGCCTCCGCTGTGCCCGCGTGGTTGAATGTGCGCTTGTCGGTCTGGCGTCTCCTGTCTCCTGTGGCCGGCGTCGCCATTACTGTTTCAATTCTCACATGGATTACAAACCAAACTTCCCTCCAAGTGTCTGCATGGGTGCAGCCATCTTGGATTTTGTCATCTGAGCATTTCCACCAATCTGCTGTCTGTATTGTTGATTTGCATAATTGCCTAGCCAACCCCTTCCTTGCTGCAGGTATAAGTAAGCTGTGCCTGAGCAAGGAAGGCGTCAGTGCTTTGGTTGTCTAACCTAGTTCCAGTTTGTCTCTCTCCTGTGGTTGTCTTCCAGGTTCCAGCTCCTGTCTCCAGACTTCTGCTATAGAGACCCGCACCAGCATTCCATCTGCGGTGTAGCCTGACTCTCCGATCCATTCTGGACTCACCTGTTTCCAGTTACAACAATCACCTGCTTCCAGCCCAGCTTCCAGCAGTGTACAGCTTCTCTTAAAGGGCCGGTGTCCTTTCTGCAGTTTACCACTCTCCACCGGTATTATTATTTCACCGCTCTCAAACTCCAAACTTCATCAATCACCTGCTTCCAGCTCAGCTTCCAGCAGTGTACAGCTTCTCTTAAAGGGCCGGTGTCCTTTCTGCAGTTTACCACTCTCCACCGGTATTATTATTTCACCGCTCTCAAACTCCAAACTTCATTATTATTTCATCGCTCTCAAGTTCGTTTATTATTTAACTGGTTCCAGCCAGTATCCACTCCGTACCAACAACAGTCTGGTTCCAGCCAGTATCCACAGCAGCCGTTTTATCTTCAGCAGCCCAGCCTTTCCTGGAACACCAGCTGGTACGATCCTGGGTTCTCTCCATTGCTACAGTCAGGCCTGGTAAGGACTTTCCAACTAGAAGATTATAAGAACTGTCTCACACTACCAGTGCCTGTGGCCCTTGCCACCCTGTAGTACCCAGGAATTGTATTTATCCTCTGTTGACTTTTATGTTTCCTTTACTGCTGCTGTGTTACGGAGTTTGTCATAATAAACATCATTGACTTTTATCCTGGTTGTCGTGGTCACGCCTTCAGGCAGTTATTCTACATGTTACTTACATGTCTAGGGGTCTGATACAACCTTCCAGGTTCCGTTACATCTCAGCCCCTACAACTGAGGCTGCCTCCCGTCAGCTCAGGCCCTCAGTTGTGACAGTAAGCACTGACCTAATGAATCCAGCCGGAGACCAGGATCAAGCGGCCAGGCCGATGCAAGAACTGGCAGCCCGACTTGAACATCAGGAGGCTGCACAGGGCCACATCATCCGCTGTCTCCAGGATCTCTCTACACGGCTGGATGGGATTCAAACGACCCTCCGTGGACCTGGCACGTCCGGTGCGTCCACTACAGTGACACCAGCTGTAACCCCACCCACCTTACCCATTTCCAGTCCACATCTTCATCTTCCAACGCCAGCAAAATTTGATGGATCTCCAAGGTTCTGCAGGGGATTTCTCAATCAATGTGAAATCCACTTTGAGCTTCTACCTGGCAATTTCTTCAGTGACCGTACCAAAATTGCCTATATCATCTCCCTTCTCAGTGGCTCAGCCCTTGACTGGGCATCACCTTTATGGGAGAAGTCTGATCCCCTGCTATCCTCCTATACTGACTTTGTAGCTACATTCAGGCGCATCTTCGACGAGCCAGGCCGGATAACATCTGCTTCATCTGAGATTCTCCGTTTACGCCAGGGAACACGTACTGTGGGACAGTATCTTATACAGTTTAAAATCCTGGCATCCGAACTGGCATGGAACGACGAGGCCCTGTATGCTGCATTCTGGCATGGCTTATCAGAACGCATCAAGGATGAGTTAGCTACCAGAGACTTGCCCTCTAAGTTGGATGAGCTAATTTCTCTTTGCACGAAGGTTGATCTACGTTTCAGAGAGAGAGCAACCGAGCGAGGAAGATCATCTACTCCTAAATCTTCTGCTCCTCCTCCTTGTCAACCATCTCCATCCAAGGATGAGCCTATGCAAATTAGTCGTTCCCGTCTATCTCCCGCTGAGCGCCGAAGACGTCTCTCTGAGTCTCTCTGTCTCTACTGTGCAGCTCCGTCGCACACTATCAATGCCTGTCCCAAACGTCCGGGAAACTCCAGATCCTAGCTCGCCAAGGAGAGGGCCGGCTAGGAGTAATGATCTCCTCTCCATCTCCTCATGACTGTAACCTCCCAGTGTCGCTCCAAGTTGCTCAACGTTACAGGAACGTCATTGCCCTCCTTGATTCCGGAGCAGCTGGGAATTTCATAACCGAAGCTTATGTTAAACGGTGGTCCCTACCCACCGAGAGACTGTCCTCGTCCATCTCTTTGACTGCCGTGGATGGCAGCAAGATTTTTGACGCAGTCATTTCCTTAAGGACTCTTCCAGTTCGTCTGAGAGTGGGAGTTCTTCATTCTGAGTATATTTCTTTTTTAGTGATTCCAAGAGCCACACATCCAGTGGTTTTAGGCCTTCCATGGCTCTGTCTCCACAACCCATCAATTGACTGGACGACTACGCAAATACTGGCATGGGGTCCCTCCTGTGCTGAGACTTGTTTAGCCAAAGTTCTTCCTGTTTGTTCTTCCTTCCCCAGGTCATCTGATGTTCCGCCTCCTCCATATCAAGACTTCACGGACGTGTTCAGTAAAGCCTCTGCTGATATCCTTCCTCCTCATAGAGAATGGGACTGCCCAATCGACCTCATTCCAGGGAAGGTTCCACCGCGAGGCCGAACTTATCCGTTGTCTCTGCCTGAGACACACTCCATGGAAGAGTACATCAAAGAGAACCTGGCGAAGGGTTTCATCCGACCATCTTCTTCTCCAGCCGGCGCAGGCTTCTTCTTCGTTAAGAAGAAAGACGGAGGTCTGCGTCCGTGCATCGACTACAGAGGTCTGAACGACATTACCGTCAAGAACCGATACCCTTTACCCCTGATTACCGAGCTCTTTGATAGAGTTAGTGGTGCAACTATTTTCACAAAGCTGGACTTGAGGGGTGCCTACAATCTCATCCGAATCCGTGAGGGTGACGAGTGGAAGACCGCCTTTAACACCCGTGACGGACATTATGAGTACCTCGTCATGCCCTTCGGATTGAGCAACGCTCCAGCAGTCTTCCAGCACTTCGTGAATAAGATTTTCAGGGACATCTTGTACCGCCATGTCGTGGTTTATCTAGACGACATCCTCATCTTTGCTAATAATCTTGAAGATCATCGTTTCTGGGTAAAAGAGGTTCTTTCCCGTCTCCGTGTCAATCACCTCTATTGTAAATTGGAGAAGTGTGTGTTTGAAGTTAAAACCATTCCGTTTCTAGGTTTCATTGTGTCCGGTTCCGGACTAGAGATGGATCCTGAGAAACTCCAAGCAATCCAGAATTGGCCTATACCCTTAAGCCTCAAAGGGGTCCAGAGGTTTTTAGGGTTCGCCAATTATTATAGAAAATTTATACGAGACTTTTCCACCATTGTGGCGCCTATCACTGCATTAACCAAGAAAGGTGCTAATCCGTCCAAGTGGTCCGAGGAAGCTACACAAGCCTTTCACCTTCTGAAGCAATGGTTCATCTCTGCACCAGTTCTGAAACAGCCCGACACCGACTCTCCTTTTATCTTAGAGGTAGATGCCTCCTCCGTTGGAGTAGGAGCAGTGTTCTCCCAGAGGGCCAAAGATGGACATCTACATCCTTGCAGTTTCTTCTCCCGGAAGTTCTCCCCAGCTGAGCGCAACTATGCCATTGGCGATCAGGAGTTGCTAGCCATCAAGCTCGCTCTGGAGGAGTGGAGATACCTGTTGGAGGGAGCTTCCCACTCAATCACCATACTTACCGACCACAAAAATCTTTTATATCTCAAAGGCGCACAATGTCTGAATCCTCGTCAGGCCAGATGGGCACTTTTCTTCTCTAGGTTTGACTTTAAACTCCAGTTCTGTCCGGGTTCTCAGAATTCCCGCTCATGGGAGCAAGAAAATGAGTCCGAGTCTGCAGACAAGCATCCTATTATTAATCCGTTGGCATTCTCCACGGTAGGGATGGACTCTACGCCTCCACCAGGGAAAAGTTTTGTTAAGCCAGTTCTAAGGAAGAAGCTCATGCATTGGGCCCATGCTTCCCGTTTTGCTGGACATACAGGCATTCAGAAAACCCTTGAATTTATTTCTAGGTCCTACTGGTGGCCAACTCTGAAGAAGGACGTTATGGAATTTATTGCCTCCTGCCCAAAGTGTGCCCAACACAAAGTCTCCCGCCAGTCGCCTGCGGGGCAACTGGTTCCATTATCTGTTCCCCGTCGACCTTGGACCCATTTGTTGATGGACTTTGTTTCCGATCTACCTATCTGCAACAAGTTTAATACCATCTGGGTGGTAGTTGACCGGTTCACCAAGATGGCACATTTCATCCCTCTCACCGGTCTTCCGTCAGCTTCCAAGTTGGCTCAAGTGTTTATACAAGAGATCTTCCGACTTCACGGTCTTCCTGAAGAGATCATCTCGGATCGTGGAGTACAATTTGTAGCCAAATTTTGGCGAAGTTTGTGTCAAGCCCTCCAAGTCAAGTTAAAGTTTTCCACGGCTTACCATCCTCAGACCAATGGTCAAACCGAGAGGGTGAATCAGGACTTGGAGGCCTTCCTCCGTATATATGTGTCTTCCTCTCAAGATGACTGGGTTCAACTCCTTCCTTGGGCCGAGTTCAGCCACAACAATCAATACCATTCCTCATCTTCTTCTACACCATTCTTCATTAATTATGGATTCCACCCTAAAGTTCCAGAATTCCAACCTCTTCCCGCAACTTCTGTTCCAGCAGTGGATGTCACCTTGCGTCAGTTTTCAAATAACTGGAGGAACGTCCGCGCAGCCCTGCTTAAAGCCTCATTCAGGTATAAGAAGTTTGCCGATAGAAAGCGTAGAGCGGTTCCTGCTCTCAAGGTGGGTGATCGTGTGTGGCTGTCCACGAAGAATTTGAGGTTGAGAGTTCCCAGCATGAAATTTGCACCTCGCTACATCGGACCCTTCAAGATTGAACAAGTCATCAATCCTGTTGCCTACAGGTTACAGTTACCATCCTTCTTGAAAATACCCAGGACATTTCATGTTTCTTTGTTGAAACCGCTGATCCTGAATCGGTTTCATTCCGCACTTCCTCCAGCTCCCAAAGTTCAGACTCAACGGGGAGTCGAGTACGAGGTGGCCAAGATTTTGGACTCACGTTTCCGTTACGGTCAGTTACAATACCTCATTGACTGGAAGGGCTATGGTCCTGAAGAACGCTCTTGGACCAATGCCTCAGACGTCCATGCTCCTGCCTTGGTCCGAAATTTCCACGCAAAGTTTCCTTTAAAGCCTAAGAAGTGTCCTGGGGCCACTCCTAAAGGGGGGGGGGTGCTGTCACGATCCGGGGTATCTGGACGCCATTACTTACCCTTCGGATGCCTCCTGGGGCTGGCTCGGCGTTCCGGGTCCGGATCCCGCTGCTCCTGAGTTTCCACGTGCAGAGTGTCGGGGTGGTGATTTCGTCAGCCGCGGCCTCCGCTGTGCCCGCGTGGTTGAATATGCGCTTGTCGGTCTGGCGTCTCCTGTCTCCTGTGGCCGGCGTCGCCATTACTGTTTCAATTCTCACATGGATTACAAACCAAACTTCCCTCCAAGTGTCTGCATGGGTGCAGCCATCTTGGATTTTGTCATCTGAGCATTTCCACCAATCTGCTGTCTGTATTGTTGATTTGCATAATTGCCTAGCCAACCCCTTCCTTGCTGCAGGTATAAGTAAGCTGTGCCTGAGCAAGGAAGGCGTCAGTGCTTTGGTTGTCTAACCTAGTTCCAGTTTGTCTCTCTCCTGTGGTTGTCTTCCAGGTTCCAGCTCCTGTCTCCAGACTTCTGCTATAGAGACCCGCACCAGCATTCCATCTGCGGTGTAGCCTGACTCTCCGATCCATTCTGGACTCACCTGTTTCCAGTTACAACAATCACCTGCTTCCAGCCCAGCTTCCAGCAGTGTACAGCTTCTCTTAAAGGGCCGGTGTCCTTTCTGCAGTTTACCACTCTCCACCGGTATTATTATTTCACCGCTCTCAAACTCCAAACTTCATCAATCACCTGCTTCCAGCTCAGCTTCCAGCAGTGTACAGCTTCTCTTAAAGGGCCGGTGTCCTTTCTGCAGTTTACCACTCTCCACCGGTATTATTATTTCACCGCTCTCAAACTCCAAACTTCATTATTATTTCACCGCTCTCAAACTCCAAACTTCATCAATCACCTGCTTCCAGCTCAGCTTCCAGCTCAGCTTCCAGCAGTGTACAGCTTCTCTTAAAGGGCCGGTGTACTTTCTGCAGTTTACCACTCTCCACCGGTATTATTATTTCACCACTCTCAAACTCCAAACTTCATTATTATTTCATCGCTCTCAAGTTCGTTTATTATTTAACTGGTTCCAGCCAGTATCCACTCCGTACCAACAACAGTCTGGTTCCAGCCAGTATCCACAGCAGCCGTTTTATCTTCAGCAGCCCAGCCTTTCCTGGAACACCAGCTGGTACGATCCTGGGTTCTCTCCATTGCTACAGTCAGGCCTGGTAAGGACTTTCCAACTAGAAGATTATAAGAACTGTCTCACACTACCAGTGCCTGTGGCCCTTGCCACCCTGTAGTACCCAGGAATTGTATTTATCCTCTGTTGACTTTTATGTTTCCTTTACTGCTGCTGTGTTACGGAGTTTGTCATAATAAACATCATTGACTTTTATCCTGGTTGTCGTGGTCACGCCTTCGGGCAGTTATTCTACATGTTACTTACATGTCTAGGGGTCTGATACAACCTTCCAGGTTCCGTTACATATCAGCCCCTACAACTGAGGCTGCCTCCCGTCAGCTCAGGCACCTCAGTTGTGACAAATACAAAGATATTTCAAGCATATTCTCTGTATTTTTCATATACTTTATATAGTAAAAACTGGCACAAACGTTAGTATGACAGGAAAGGCTGTGCCTCACCTGCCTCACCCCACCACACGTCTCATATATATATATATTCTGTGGGAAAGAAGAACAAGCGCCTATGGTGTAGTATTTTTGCCAAGGTGTTCAGTAACATGCTAGCATTGTGATTGCGTACCAGATTATGGCTTGTTTTAAAGCACATCAAATCCCTGCTCTTTAATCCAGATGTACTCTTAAGAGATATATATATATATATATATATATATATGTATATATATATATAGAGGATATAGAAATTGGTGGCACTCACGCAGATTTAGTAGATGCAGGAAGAAGTTTCTTTATTTAGCCTACATGTTTCGGGGAAAAGCACCCCGTCCTCAGGGCTGGACAACAATAAAAACATTCACATACAACACTTAAATACACCACTGGACAAGACATTATTGCAATGATTGTACTCACCTGTCCTCACGGCGCTGCCGCTCGTCCGCACCTGCTGCACGCTGCTGTGTCGCTGGGCAATGACGTCACGGTGCGCCGCGGGGCAGGGAGATCGTCATGGAGACCAGAAAAAACAAAACACCATCACCGGCTACCATGGAGCCTGTTAAAGAAAATCACAAATGAAATCACAAATGAAAAAAGACAATACAATATAGAACAACACATTTAAAATACACATATATCATTGCTGGAGGGGAAAGAAAAACAATAATCCCTAACCCAACACATAGTCACGTAATTATATTAATATTCAAATATTAGATTAAGAGAGGAAACTTTCTCATTAATAGTTAGCATAAAGCGATTAACAATGACTATCTCTCACGAGGAGCATATTCCTGTTAGGATTACGGGACCCTAAAGAAAACATTGCAATCCCAGGTTTTCATTAAGGCCACCCGGGGACAATGTTCCTAACTTAAATATCCAACGGGATTCCTTCTGTAGGAGCAATCTATCCCTATTGCCACCCCTCAAGGAAGTGGGGGTGTGGTCAATCAGGATAGCACGAATGCTGGCCACCCCATGTTTGGCTGCCAAGCAATGTCGTGCAAAAGGCTGGTCACTTGTGCCCTTCTCGAAAGCTTTTTTAATGGCACTCCTATGGAGTGCCATCCTTTCTCTAAACTGTCGTATGGTCTTGCCCACATAGGCAAGACCACAAGGGCATGTAAGCAAATAAACTACATGGGTAGTAGTACAAGTGAGGCGATGTCTAATAGGTATTTTATGCCCTGTTTGTGGATGATTAAAAGTAGTGCCTGTTTGCAAAGTGTTGCATGTAGCACAACCAAGGCACCTATAGCACCCCATCTTAGGTCTAAGAAAATGGGCTTGGTCCTGTTTGGCCATATTAGTAACATCGAGACGGACTACATGGTCTCCTATATTATTACCCCTAGTATGGCTAGGTAATAGTCTAGTATTGGACAGACTACTTAGAGCTGTTTCAGTTTGTATAATAGGCCACAGTTGTTTGGCCTTGCTTACTATCCGTTTTGAACCAGTAGTAAATCTACTCACCCAAGGTAATCTGTCTACTGTAGCTTTCTGGTTAGAGCTAAGATTTAATAATTGCTGTCTGGGGATACGGAGAACTGCCTCCTTTGATCTTTCTAATTCCCTAATAGGGTATCCCCTTTGCGCAAATCTCAGTAACATTTCATCCAGGGCCACAATCGTCTCCTGGGGATCTGATGTAATGCGCCGTACTCGCAAAAATTGCTAGTATGGCAACCCTTTCTTGAGTGCAAGAGGATGAAAACTTTGATAATTCAAAAACGTGTTCCTGTCAGTACTTTTGGCAAATAAAGAGGTGTTAAGTTGACCAGACTTGAGGGTAATGGAAACATCCAAATAGTTAATTTGATTAACATCAATTACATACGTGAATTTTACTACATGTTCAGATGCATTATGTTGGTCCCATAGATTTGTTAACTCATCCTTGGGACCACCCCAACAAACCAAAAGGTCGTCGATGTAGCGCCTGTAGTAAACTACATGGGGCCTAACAGCGGGGTCAAGATGAAACATATTCTTTTCAAGCTGGTACATAAATGCATTGGCGTACGAAGGGGCCACTGCGGACCCCATCGCACAGCCAGACAATTGTAGATAAAACTCCCCATTGAAAACAAAGTAGTTCCTCCTCAAAACCAAATCCAACAAATGCAAGAAAAAAGACACATCTGGACCATGATATATCGCGTTATGCTCAATAAGTGCTTTTACAGCCTCCACACCTGCCACGTGTGGAATGCAGGTGTAGAGGCTGGTAACATCAGCACTGCATAACAGGGTATTCTCAGGGACCGTACCCAATTGTTGTAATTGTAGCAGGAGGGACGATGTATCCTTAAGAAAGGAAGGCAAGGCTTGAACACAAGGATTAAGGTAGGCATCCAGGTATACCGCAATAGGTTGATAAAGCGAACCTCTTGCTGACACAATCGGTCGACCTGGAGGATTCTCCAGGGTTTTGTGCACTTTAGGCAAGGTGTAAAAGAGCGGTACTACCGGGAAGTCTACCGAAAGGGCAGTGCACACTTCTGAAGATATGATACCCAAACCCTTGGACTCATTAAGATAAGTGTCCAACTCCTTTTTATAGTCCTTGGTAGGATCTTTGTTAAGGCGGGCATATACAGAGGGATCACCCAATTGCCGTTCACACTCAGCAATATAGGCCCCAGTATCCTGTACAACTATAGACCCACCTTTATCCGCTTTACGAATTACAATGTCAGATCTACTAGACAAATTTTTGAGGGTAGTTCGTTCTGCAAAAGAAAGATTAGAGTGTACCGGCTCGTTCATAGCCTGAATGCCTTCTCGCTCTACCATGCGGATAAATGTCCTGATGGACGAATTTTGGCTGGGAGGATCAAATTTGGATTTAGGGGCTATTTTCAAAAGCTGTGTAGGTATTTCTGGAGTCGCCAACTCTGGTGGTATTTCTCGAGGCGCTTTACCATTAAAATACTCCTTGCGCTTCAGAGTCCTATTTAGGCGATAAACATCAGCCTTCCATTCTAGTGGATCTGGAAACGTTGTAGGGACAAAAGAAAGTCCTTTGGCCAGAAGGCCATATTCCGAATCTGAAAGGGGAGTAGAAGAGAGATTGAAGACAAGCTCTTTTAGTGTCGTGGCGGTCTTAGCTCGTAAGATCCTTTGATTTTGTTTGGACCTCCTCGTCCTCTGCCGCGTCCGCTTGCAGGTTTGCGATTGGAGCGTCCTTGGACCCCCGCCAGTGGTTGACCTAAAGGGACCAGTCTCTCAGTTGATGTAGATGGTGCCGAGGTTATATCCGAATCACTCGCAGAAGATGACATACCAGGTTGTTCCCTACGTCGCCAATTTTGTTGTCGGCGTCTGGCGGGGTTTTGTTGTTGGTTTGATCTTGAGCTACCCAGCCAAGGGTAAACCTGCCTTTGGGCATAGTCTCTTTGGACTTTAGCCAATTTATCTTTTTTGAACCGTATAAGATCCTGTCGGTATTTATCCATCTGGGTATTATTAATCTAATATTTGAATAGTAATATAATTACGTGACTTTGTGTTGGGTTAGGGATTATTGTTTTTCTTTCCCCTCCAGCAATGATATATGTGTATTTTAAATGTGTTGTTCTATATTGTATTGTCTTTTTTCATTTGTGATTTCATTTGTGATTTTCTTTAACAGGCTCCATGGTAGCCGGTGATGGTGTTTTGTTTTTTCTGGTCTCCATCTCTCTTCTACTCCCCTTTCAGATTCGGAATATGGCCTTCTGGCCAAAGGACTTTCTTTTGTCCCTACAACGTTTCCAGATCCACTAGAATGGAAGGCTGATGTTTATCGCCTAAATAGGACTCTGAAGCGCAAGGAGTATTTTAATGGTAAAGCGCCTCGAGAAATACCACCAGAGTTGGCGACTCCAGAAATACCTACACAGCTTTTGAAAATAGCCCCTAAATCCAAATTTGATCCTCCCAGCCAAAATTCGTCCATCAGGACATTTATCCGCATGGTAGAGCGAGAAGGCATTCAGGCTATGAACGAGCCGGTACACTCTAATCTTTCTTTTGCAGAACGAACTACCCTCAAAAATTTGTCTAGTAGATCTGACATTGTAATTCGTAAAGCGGATAAAGGTGGGTCTATAGTTGTACAGGATACTGGGGCCTATATTGCTGAGTGTGAACGGCAATTGGGTGATCCCTCTGTATATGCCCGCCTTAACAAAGATCCTACCAAGGACTATAAAAAGGAGTTGGACACTTATCTTAATGAGTCCAAGGGTTTGGGTATCATATCTTCAGAAGTGTGCACTGCCCTTTCGGTAGACTTCCCGGTAGTACCGCTCTTTTACACCTTGCCTAAAGTGCACAAAACCCTGGAGAATCCTCCAGGTCGACCGATTGTGTCAGCAAGAGGTTCGCTTTATCAACCTATTGCGGTATACCTGGATGCCTACCTTAATCCTTATGTTCAAGCCTTGCCTTCCTTTCTTAAGGATACATCGTCCCTCCTGCTACAATTACAACAATTGGGTACGGTCCCTGAGAATACCCTGTTATGCAGTGCTGATGTTACCAGCCTCTACACCTGCATTCCACACGTGGCAGGTGTGGAGGCTGTAAAAGCACTTATTGAGCATAACGCGATATATCATGGTCCAGATGTGTCTTTTTTCTTGCATTTGTTGGATTTGGTTTTGAGGAGGAACTACTTTGTTTTCAATGGGGAGTTTTATCTACAATTGTCTGGCTGTGCGATGGGGTCCGCAGTGGCCCCTTCGTACGCCAATGCATTTATGTACCAGCTTGAAAAGAATATGTTTCATCTTGACCCCGCTGTTAGGCCCCATGTAGTTTACTACAGGCGCTACATCGACGACCTTTTGGTTTGTTGGGGTGGTCCCAAGGATGAGTTAACAAATCTATGGGACCAACATAATGCATCTGAACATGTAGTAAAATTCACGTATGTAATTGATGTTAATCAAATTAACTATTTGGATGTTTCCATTACCCTCAAGTCTGGTCAACTTAACACCTCTTTATTTGCCAAAAGTACTGACAGGAACACGTTTTTGAATTATCAAAGTTTTCATCCTCTTGCACTCAAGAAAGGGTTGCCATACTCGCAATTTTTGCGAGTACGGCGCATTACATCAGATCCCCAGGAGACGATTGTGGCCCTGGATGAAATGTTACTGAGATTTGCGCAAAGGGGATACCCTATTAGGGAATTAGAAAGATCAAAGGAGGCAGTTCTCCGTATCCCCAGACAGCAATTATTAAATCTTAGCTCTAACCAGAAAGCTACAGTAGACAGATTACCTTGGGTGAGTAGATTTACTACTGGTTCAAAACGGATAGTAAGCAAGGCCAAACAACTGTGGCCTATTATACAAACTGAAACAGCTCTAAGTAGTCTGTCCAATACTAGACTATTACCTAGCCATACTAGGGGTAATAATATAGGAGACCATGTAGTCCGTCTCGATGTTACTAATATGGCCAAACAGGACCAAGCCCATTTTCTTAGACCTAAGATGGGGTGCTATAGGTGCCTTGGTTGTGCTACATGCAACACTTTGCAAACAGGCACTACTTTTAATCATCCACAAACAGGGCATAAAATACCTATTAGACATCGCCTCACTTGTACTACTACCCATGTAGTTTATTTGCTTACATGCCCTTGTGGTCTTGCCTATGTGGGCAAGACCATACGACAGTTTAGAGAAAGGATGGCACTCCATAGGAGTGCCATTAAAAAAGCTTTCGAGAAGGGCACAAGTGACCAGCCTTTTGCACGACATTGCTTGGCAGCCAAACATGGGGTGGCCAGCATTCGTGCTATCCTGATTGACCACACCCCCACTTCCTTGAGGGGTGGCAATAGGGATAGATTGCTCCTACAGAAGGAATCCCGTTGGATATTTAAGTTAGGAACATTGTCCCCGGGTGGCCTTAATGAAAACCTGGGATTGCAATGTTTTCTTTAGGGTCCCGTAATCCTAACAGGAATATGCTCCTCGTGAGAGATAGTCATTGTTAATCGCTTTATGCTAACTATTAATGAGAAAGTTTCCTCTCTTAATCTAATATTTGAATATTAATATAATTACGTGACTATGTGTTGGGTTAGGGATTATTGTTTTTCTTTCCCCTCCAGCAATGATATATGTGTATTTTAAATGTGTTGTTCTATATTGTATTGTCTTTTTTCATTTGTGATTTCATTTGTGATTTTCTTTAACAGGCTCCATGGTAGCCGGTGATGGTGTTTTGTTTTTTCTGGTCTCCATGACGATCTCCCTGCCCCGCGGCGCACCGTGACGTCATTGCCCAGCGACACAGCAGCGTGCAGCAGGTGCGGACGAGCGGCAGCGCCGTGAGGACAGGTGAGTACAATCATTGCAATAATGTCTTGTCCAGTGGTGTATTTAAGTGTTGTATGTGAATGTTTTTATTGTTGTCCAGCCCTGAGGACGGGGTGCTTTTCCCCGAAACATGTAGGCTAAATAAAGAAACTTCTTCCTGCATCTACTAAATCTGCGTGAGTGCCACCAATTTCTATATCCTCTACATTGTCTATTGTTGACCTGGAGGGCACCGCAGTAAAAGAATTTATTTACTCTATTGGAGTGCCGGTATGACTTTGGATGTATATATATATATATATATATGTGTAGAAAGAAATGATACAGCGCCACTTGTGAGGTGGGTTCTCAGTAAAACATGAAAAATAAAATTGCTAAAAGAAAAACACACGAAGCCTTGTTAAAAGGTGTCTGCCAACCCTGAAGAGTGCAGTGACCTCGCGAACAAACTCTCGAGAAGGGAGATGTACTGGATATTCCAGTTACAGACCTTGCAACCTACGGGTCTGAACGAGAGCTATGAGATTGCACCCTTTCTATGAGGTGCTGTATCCTCCAATACTCCCCCTTTTTCCTTTGTCGCCACAATTTGTCTTTTGCACATTCCTTCCCCCCTGGGTGTCCATGTCACACTATATTAAAGTAATTGACTCATCAGGGCTCGTGTGTTAATTTGTGATCGGGTTTCTGGCGATAAGATGTTTACCTTTCGTGTACAGTCAAACCACACTGGTACGCCCAATCTCGTCCGATCTTGGAAGCTAAGCAGTGTTTGGGCCTGATCAGTACCAGGGAGGGAGACTGCCTGGGAAGATCAGGTACTGTAAGGACTGACAAATAACGTCAAGCTAACCAGTGACCAATCCAATACCACATGATATTAACCAGGTTGACACCAGTTACGACTCACCTTATGAATTATAACACTATGAATTCTCTGAGCTTAAATATCATCACCTTCCCAGCATCACTCTCATATTGTTTATATATCCTTTATTAGGTCAATACTCTTTGCTTGGTTCTTCCCCCCTTCTTTTTCCTCACAACCTTGGGGTTGTAATCTTACAACCATTTCTCTTCTTTTTTGTAATCTCAATAATTAGTGGCACTTGCAAATCCTCTTATCACCTATGTATGGCTTTTTAATAGGATGTCACTTTCTAGATACACATTGTTAGCGTTATGTATCTGTCACTTTAATGTATACCATGTGGGCTAGTATTATTCCCTCATATAATAGTTTCCAGCATGTTTTATCTGCAACAAAGAAACCAGTACATAGATTTTACCATATCTTTTCTGCTTGTTTTTATTTATATGGATCCGCCATCATGGATACCATTAAACCACGATTCTGGGTCTCCAAAGACTCCTTAAAGATGGCCACCGCATTTCCTTTATCCTCTATGGAGCTTCCCTCCAACAACATGGCCGCCGCAGCACTTAATAAGAAGGACATACACAGCATGGAGACCTGAACATAGACTGTTGCTAACTGGAGAGGCTGCGGGCACATGCGCAGTGAACCAGCAGCGCCGCTGGCGCATGCGCACTAGCAAAACCGGAAGTGGGGCGGAAGTACCGGAGACAAGTGACGCGTCACCTCCGTCACCGGAAGTGTGGCGGAAGTGCCGCAATTCATCACATTTTTACAATTTTGAACATTCCTAACATCATTTAAGCCTTACAAACCACTCGGTTTTTATGTGTACATCCCTATGGTGACCTCCCTTGCCTTAGGCTATGTTTCAACCAAGTGTCCTTGATTTCTTTTATGTTATATTTTTTCATTAGATCACATGATCAATTATGACATCACCAACCCTGAGCTAGTATACCAGGGGTATAAATAGGCATGTTATCTCATTCTGTCCTTACCCTTTGAAGAAGTCTGTTGTGACGAAAGGCGTTGGGCTCCCTGTAGTGACTCCCTTGCCTATTTTTAAAGATAAGTCAGAACTCCTTACCTTTTACAAAGACCTTTTATGTTTATATATTTTTATCAATACTTTGAAGTACTTTTTATGTTGTGATCCACTTTTATGTGATATTAAAGCTCGTTTGTATTATTATATATTTTTTGGCTCTTAAATCTAACAACTTTTAGCAATTGCATTTTAAACAACACAAGTCGCCGGTACCCTTATCCCCCCATTCTATATATATATATATATATATAGAGAGAGAGAAAACGCTGGTGCGGCACTCAGGCGTATTAGCAATATAAATGACAGACGGAGGCTGTATGCTTTCAATCAACGTTTCAATATATAAAATATTGTCTTCAGGATCAATCCTGATGACAATATTTTATATATTGAAACATTGATTGAAAGCATACAGCCTCCGTCTGTCATTTATATTGCTAATACGCCTGAGTGCCGCACCAGAGTTTTCTCTACATTTTCTTTATGTGAGGGCACCGGCTCAAGTTGAACTGCTACGTTGGGAGTGCCGGACCTTGGAAGTAACTATATATATATATATATATATATATATATATATATATAGTGACAAGGATCACAAACACGGGGACTCAGATGAACAGTTTCAGTGTTTATTTTGAATAGCAAGTCACCACATAGCAAGTTAAATCCATGCAGTCGGTATTACAGGCCGTTGCATACAGGCACTCTCAGCATGGCAGACCCTTGATAGGCTCCAGTGGTCCCTAGCCTAACCCTCACAACCTGGCCTATCACTTGGGTAGCTATTCCACCGTCAAGAGCAAGGTGACTCTGCCCTGGAAACCCTTATACAGGTTGAGTATCCCATATCCATATATTCCGAAATACAGAATATTCCGAAATACGGACTTTTTTGAGTGAGAGTGAGATAGTGAAACCTTTGTTTTTTGATGTCTCAATGTACACAAACTTTGTTTAATACACAAAGTTATTAAAAATATTGTATTAAATGACCTTCAGGCTGTGTGTATAAGGTGTATATGAAACATAAATGAGTTGTGTGAATGTAGACACACTTTGCTTAATGCACAAAGTTATAAAAAATATTGGCTAAAATTACCTTCAGGCTGTGTGTATAAGGTGTATATGTAACATAAATGCATTCTGTGCTTAGATTTAGGTCCCATCACCATGATATCTCTCTATGGTATGCAATTATTCCAAAATACGGAAAAATCCCATATCCAAAGTACCGCTGGTCCCAAGCATTTTGGATAAGGGAGACTCAACCTGTATCAGGAAATCCCAGGTGCTGCTGATCACACACCTGGGATTATGCTATTGCTTCCAAAACCTGCTCTGTATCCTCCACATTACTTTCACATGGAAAAATGCTGTCTCTGCCACAATATATATATATACAGAGACTTGGCTGTCAGCACTGCACCACTGGAGGGTCTACCACGTGTTCTAAATTGGTTAGACATTATACCCATTTGAATTGCCTTCACTCCTGAGTCTCTGAGTGTCAGGTTCAAGCTGCTGACCGACGAGGTTCCTTATGCTTGCGAACCAGTTAGATTCTATACACATATGAATCTTCCCCATATTCGAATATCTGAATGTCAGACTCAAACTGATGATATATGAGGTATGGTCCTCGCTGTATCAATCAAGTCCCATTGAAATATTGAAACGTTGTTCATACATCTTTGAATGACCTTTTATGTGCTGACAATATGTTCTGAAATGAAGAGATTTTACCCCTGATGAAGTCTTGGAACAAGACGAAACGCGTTGGGTTATTTATCTATCTATTATCTGATGTTACCTCCGAATCTACAATAAGGAGAAGGAGGAAATCGTAGTGATATATCTACGCTTTTTCCTCATCACTACAAACTGATTGTTCAAATTGTGCGACAAATGTAAATGTATCAACTCTGTATACTTATGAACATTTGTGTCGGGTTTATATGTTGTTTTAATAAATTTTTATGTTAGTATTTGTTATCTGACGTAATTTATCCGGAGAGTACTGTAAGGGTCCGTTTTTAGGTAGGGCGTTGATATAACTCCCTTGGCGCCATCTCCTCTATTTCGTTTCATATATATATATATATATATATATATATATATACATATA